>NW_027663596.1:200000-210428 GCF_964034855.1 Anser brachyrhynchus | reverse complement strand
GCTCTCAGCGGAAGCCTTTGGGTACACGTGAACTCCCTGGGGGAGCCTTTACGCAACCCCACACTCAACAGGACTCTGCGTCTTCACTCTTTCCTAACAACCCTAAACATAACCCTAACCGCAACAAGAAGCTGAACCCGAGTTAGACCCGAAAAAACACGTACGGTGCCACTTTCTGCCATCAAAAAGTGCTCTCAGCGGAAGCCTTTGGGTACACCTGAACTCCCTGGGGGAGCCTTTACGCAACCCCACACTCAACAGGACTCTGCGTCTTCACTCTTTCCTAACAACCCTAAACATAACCCTAACCGCAACAAGAAGCTGAACCCGAGTTAGACCCGAAAAAACACGTACGGTGCCACTTTCTGCCATCAAAAAGTGCTCTCAGCGGAAGCCTTTGGGTACACCTGAACTCCCTGGGGGAGCCTTTACGCAACCCCACACTCAACAGGACTCTGCGTCTTCACTCTTTCCTAACAACCCTAAACATAACCCTAACCGCAACAAGAAGCTGAACCCGAGTTAGACCCGAAAAAACACGTACGGTGCCACTTTCTGCCATCCAAAAGTGCTCTCAGCGGAAGCCTTTGGGTTTTCCTGAACTCCCTGGGGGAGCCCAACCCTAAACATAACCCCTAACCGCAACAAGAAGCTGAACCCGAGTTAGACCCGAAAAAACACGTACGGTGCCACTTTCTGCCATCCAAAAGTGCTCTCAGCGGAAGCCTTTGGGTACATCCTGAACTCCCTGGGGGAGCCTTTACGCAACCGCACAGTCAACAGGACTCTGCGTCTTCACTCTTTCCTAACAACCCTAAACATAACCCTAACCGCAACAAGAAGCTGAACCCGAGTTAGACCCGAAAAAACACGTACGGTGCCACTTTCTGCCATCAAAAAGTGCTCTCAGCGAAGCCTTTGGGTACACCTGAACTCCCTGGGGGAGCCTTTAACGCAACCCTCACACTCAACAGGACTCTGCGTCTTCACTCTTTCCTAACAACCCTAAACATAACCCTAACCGCTACAAGAAAGCTGAAACCCGAGTTAGACCCGAAAAAACACGTACGGTGCCACTTTCTTGCCATCCAAAAGTGCTCCTACAGCGGAAGCCTTTGGGTACAACCTGAACTCCCTGGGGGAGCCTTTACCGCAACCCCACACTCAACAGGACTCTGGCTCTTCACTCTTTCCTAAACAACCCTAAACATAACCCTAACTGCAACAAGAAGCTGAAACCCGAGTTAGACCCGAAAAAACACGTACGGTGCCACTTTCTGCCATCAAAAAGTGCTTCTCAGCGGAAGCCTTTGGGTACACCTGAACTCCCTGGGGGAGCCTTTACCGCAACCCCACACTCAACAGGACTCTGCGTCTTCACTCTTTCCTAACAACCCTAAACATAACCCTAACAGGAACAAGAAGCTCAACCCGAGTTAGACCCGAAAAAACACGTACGGTGCATCTTTCCTGCCATCAAAAAGTGCTCTCAGCGGAAGCCTTTGGGTACACGTGAACTCCCTGGGGGAGCCTTTACGCAACCGCACACATCAAACAGGACTCTGCGTCTTCACTCTTTCCTAACAACCCCTAAAACATAACCCTAACCGCAACAAGAAGCTCAACCCGAGTTTGACCCGAAAAAAACAGTACGGTGCCACTTTCTGCCATCAAAAAGTGCTCTCAGCGGAAGCCTTTGGGTACACCTGAACTCCCTGGGGGAGCCTTTACGCAACCCCACACTCAACAGGACTCTGCGTCTTCACTCATTTCCTAACAACCCTAAACATAACCCTAACCGCAACAAGAAGCTGAACCCGAGTTAGACCCGAAAAACACGTACGGTGCCACTTTCTGCCATCAAAAAGTGCTCTCAGCGGAAGCCTTTGGGTACACCTGAACTCCCTGGGGGAGCCTTTACGCAACCCCACACTCAACAGGACTCTGCGTCTTCACTCTTTCCTAACAACCCTAAACATAACCCTAACCGCAACAAGAAGCTGAACCCGAGTTAGACCCGAAAAAACACGTACGGTGCCCACTTTCTGCCATCAAAAAGTGCTCTCAGCGGAAGCCTTTTGGGTACACCTGAACTCCCTGGGGGAGCCTTTACGCAACCCCACACTCAACAGGACTCTGCGTCTTCACTCTTTCCTAACAACCCTAAACATAACCCTAACCGCAACAAGAAGCTGAACCCGAGTTAGACCCGAAAAAACACGTACGGTGCCACTTTCTGCCATCCAAAAGTGCTCTCAGCGGAAGCCTTTGGGTACACCTGAACTCCCTGGGGGAGCCTTTACGCAACCGCACAGTCAACAGGACTCTGCGTCTTCACTCTTTCCTAACAACCCTAAACATAACCCTAACCGCAAAACAAGAAAGCTGAACCCGAGTTAGACCCGAAAAAACACGTACGGTGCCACTTTCTGCCATCAAAAAGTGCTCTCAGCGGAAGCCTTTGGGTACACCTGAACTCCCTGGGGGAGCCTTTACGCAACCTCACACTCAACAGGACTCTGCGTCTTCACTCTTTCCTAACAACCCTAAACATAACCCTAACCGCAACAGAAGCTGAACCCGAGTTAGACCGAAAAAACACGTACGGTGCCACTTTCTGCCATCCAAAAGTGCTCTCAGCGGAAGCCTTTGGGTACACCTGAACTCCCTGGGGGAGCCTTTACGCAACCCCACACTCAACAGGACTCTGCGTCTTCACTCTTTCCTAACAACCCTAAACATAACCCTAACCGCAACAAGAAGCTGAACCCGAGTTAGACCCGAAAAAACACGTACGGTGCCACTTTCTGCCATCAAAAAGTGCTCTCAGGAGCGGAAGCCTTTGGGTACACGTGAACTCCCTGGGGGAGCCTTTACGCAACCCCACACTCAACAGGACTCTGCGTCTTCACTCTTTCCTAACAACCCTAAACATAACCCTAACCGCAACAAGAAGCTGAACCCGAGTTAGACCCGAAAAAACACGTACGGTGCCACTTTCTGCCATCAAAAAGTGCTCTCAGCGGAAGCCTTTGGGTACACCTGAACTCCCTGGGGGAGCCTTTACCGCAACCCCACACTCAACAGGACTCTGCGTCTTCACTCTTTCCTAACAACCCTAAACATAACCCTAACCGCAACAAGGAAGCTCAACCCGAGTTAGACCCGAAAAAACACGTACGGTGCCACTTTCTGCCATCAAAAAGTGCTCTCGAGCGGAAGCCTTTGGGTACACCTGAACTCCCTGGGGGAGCCTTTACGCAACCCCACACTCAACAGGACTCTGCGTCTTCACTCTTTCCTAACAACCCTAAACATAACCCTAACCGCAACAAGAAGCTGAACCCGAGTTAGACCCGAAAAAACACGTACGGTGCCACTTTCTGCCATCAAAAAGTGCTCTCAGCGGAAGCCTTTGGGGTACACCTGAACTCCCTGGGGGAGCCTTTACGCAACCCCACCCACACTCAACAGGACTCTGCGTCTTCACTCTTTCCTAACAACCCTAAACATAACCCTAACCGCAACAAGAAGCTGAACCCGAGTTAGACCCGAAAAAACACGTACGGTGCCACTTTCTGCCATCCAAAGTGCTCTCAGCGGAAGCCCTTTGGGTACACCTGAACTCCCTGGGGGAGCCTTTACGCAACCCCACACTCAACAGGACTCTGCGTCTTCGCTCTTTCCTAACAACCCTAACATAACCCTAACCGCAACAAGAAGCTGAACCCGAGTTAGACCCGAAAAAACACGTACGGTGCCACTTTCTGCCATCCAAAAGTGCTCTCAGCAGAAGCCTTTGGGTACACCTGAACTCAACAGGGGAGCCTTTACGCAACCCACACTCAACAGGACTCTGCGTCTTCCGCTCTTTCCTAACAACCCTAAACATAACCCTAACCGCAACAAGAAGCTGAACCCCGAGTTAGACCCGAAAAAAACACGTACGGTTCCACTTTCTGCCATCAAAAAGTGCTCTCAGCGGAAGCCTTTGGGTACACCTGAACTCCCTGGGGGAGCCTTTACGCAACCCCACACTCAACAGGACTCTGCGTCTTCACTCTTTCCTAACAACCCTAAACATAACCCCTAACCGCAACAAGAAGCTGAACCCGAGTTAGACCCGAAAAAACACGTACGGTGCCACTTTCTGCCATCAAAAAGTGCTCTGAGGCGGAAGCCTTTGGGTACACCTGAACTCCCTGGGGGAGCCTTTACGCAACCCCGCACTCAACAGGACTCTGCGTCTTCACTCTCTTTCCTAAAACCCTAAACATAACCCTAACCGCAACAAGAAGCTGAACCCGAGTTAGACCCGAAAAAACACGTACGGTGCCACTTTCTCGCCATCAAAAGTGCTCTCAGCGGAAGCCTTTGGGTACACCTGAACTCCCTGGGGGGAGCCTTTACGCAACCCCACACTCAACAGGACTCTGCGTCTTCACTCTTTCCTAACAACCCTAAACATAACCCTAACCGCAACAAGAAGCTGAACCCGAGTTAGACCCGAAAAAAACACGTACGGTGCCACTTTCTGCCATCAAAAAGTGCTCTCAGCGGAAGCCCTTTGGGTACACCTGAACTCCCTGGGGGAGCCTTTACGCAACCCCACACTCAACAGGACTCTGCGTCTTCACTCTTTCCTAACAACCCTAAACATAACCCTAACCGCAACAAGAAGCTGAACCCGAGTTAGACCCGAAAAAACACGTACGGGTGCCACTTTTCTGCCATCCAAAAGTGCTCTCAGCGGAAGCCTTTGGGTACACCTGAACTCCCTGGGGGAGCCTTTACGCAACCCCACACTCAACAGGACTCTGCGTCTTCACTCTTTCCTAACAACCCTAAACATAACCCTAACCGCAACAAGAAGCTGAACCCGAGTTAGACCCCGAAAAAACACGTACGGTGCCACTTTCTGCCATCAAAAAGTGCTCTCAGCGGAAGCCTTTGGGTACACCTGAACTCCCTGGGGGAGCCTTTACGCAACCCCACACTCAACAGGACTCTGCGTCTTCACTCTTTCCTAACAACCCTAAACATAACCCTAACCGCAACAAGAAGCTGAACCCGAGTTAGACCCCGAAAAAACACGTACGGTGCCACTTTCTGCCATCAAAAAGTGCTCTCAGCGGAAGCCTTTGGGTACACCTGAACTCCCTGGGGGAGCCTTTACGCAACCCCACACTTCAACAGGACTCTGCGTCTTCACCTCTTTCCTAACAACCCTAAACATAACCCTAACCGCAACAAGAAGCTGAACCCGAGTTAGACCCGAAAAAACACGTACGGTGCCACTTTCTGCCCATCAAAAAGTGCTCTCAGCGGAAGCCTTTGGGTACACCTGAACTCCCTGGGGGAGCCTTTACGCAACCCCACACTCAACAGGACTCTGCGTCTTCACTCTTTCCTAACAACCCTAAACATAACCCTAACCGCAACAAGAAGCTGAACCCGAGTTAGACCCGAAAAAACACGTACGGTGCCACTTTCTGCCATCCAAAAGTGCTCTCAGCGGAAGCCTTTGGGTACACCTGAACTCCCTGGGGGAGCCTTTACGCAACCCCACACTCAACAGGACTCTGCGTCTTCACTCTTTCCTAACAACCCTAAACATAACCCTAACCGCAACAAGAAGCTGAACCCGAGTTAGACCCGAAAAAACACGTACGGTGCCACTTTCTGCCATCAAAAAGTGCTCTCAGCGGAAGCCTTTGGGTACACCTGAACTCCCTGGGGGAGCCTTTACGCAACCCCACACTCAACAGGACTCTGCGTCTTCACTCTTTCCTAACAACCCTAAACATAACCCTAACCGCAACAAGAAGCTGAACCCGAGTTAGGACCCGAAAAAACACGTACGGTGCCACTTTCTGCCATCAAAAAGTGCTCTCAGCGGAAGCCTTTGGGTACACCTGAACTCCCTGGGGGAGCCTTTACGCAACCCCACACTCAACAGGACTCTGCGTCTTCACTCTTTCCTAACAACCCTAAACATAACCCTAACCGCAACAAGAAGCTGAACCCGAGTTAGACCCGAAAAAACACGTACGGTGCCACTTTCTGCCATCAAAAAGTGCTCTCAGCGGAAGCCTTTGGGTACACCTGAACTCCCTCGGGGGAGCCTTTACGCAACCCCACACTCAACAGGACTCTGCGTCTTCACTCTTTCCTAACAAACCCTAAACATAACCCTAACCGCAACAAGAAGCTGAACCCGAGTTAGACCCGAAAAAACACGTACGGTGCCACTTTCTGCCATCCAAAAGTGCTCTCGAGCGGAAGCCTTTGGGTACACCTGAACTCCCTGGGGGAGCCTTTACGCAACCCCACACTCAACAGGACTCTTCGTCTTCGCTCTTTCCTAACAACCCTAAACATAACCCTAACCGCAACAAGAAGCTGAACCCGAGTTAGACCCGAAAAAACACGTACGGTGCCACTTTCTGCCATCAAAAAGTGCTCTCAGCGGAAGCCTTTGGGTACACCTGAACTCCCTGGGGGAGCCTTTACGCAACCCCACACTCAACAGGACTCTGCGTCTTCACTCTTTCCTAACAACCCTAAACATAACCCTAACCGCAACAAGAAGCTGAACCCGAGTTAGACCCGAAAAAACACGTACGGTGCCACTTTCTGCCATCAAAAAGTGCTCTCAGCGGAAGCCTTTGGGTACACCTGAACTTCCTGGGGGAGCCTTTACGCAACCCCACACTCAACAGGACTCTGCGTCTTCACTCTTTCCTAACAACCCTAAACATAACCCTAACCGCAACAAGAAGCTGAACCCGAGTTAGACCCGAAAAAACACGTACGGTGCCACTTTCTGCCATCAAAAAGTGCTCTCAGCGGAAGCCTTTGGGTACACCTGAACTCCCTGGGGGAGCCTTTACGCAACCCCACACTCAACAGGACTCTGCGTCTTCGCTCTTTCCTAACAACCCTAAACATAACCCTAACCGCAACAAGAAGCTGAACCCGAGTTAGACCCGAAAAAACACGTACGGTGCCACTTTCTGCCATCAAAAAGTGCTCTCAGCGGAAGCCTTTGGGTACACCTGAACTCCCTGGGGGAGCCTTTACGCAACCCCACACTCAACAGGACTCTGCGTCTTCACTCTTTCCTAACAACCCTAAACATAACCCTAACCGCAACAAGAAGCTGAACCCGAGTTAGACCCGAAAAAACACGTACGGTGCCACTTTCTGCCATCAAAAAGTGCTCTCAGCGGAAGCCTTTGGGTACACCTGAACTCCCTGGGGGAGCCTTTACGCAACCCCACACTCAACAGGACTCTGCGTCTTCACTCTTTCCTAACAACCCTAAACATAACCCTAACCGCAACAAGAAGCTGAACCCGAGTTAGACCCGAAAAAACACGTACGGTGCCACTTTCTGCCATCCAAAAGTGCTCTCAGCGGAAGCCTTTGGGTACACCTGAACTCCCTGGGGGAGCCTTTACGCAACCCCACACTCAACAGGACTCTGCGTCTTCACTCTTTCCTAACAACCCTAAACATAACCCTAACCGCAACAAGAAGCTGAACCCGAGTTAGACCCGAAAAAACACGTACGGTGCCACTTTCTGCCATCAAAAAGTGCTCTCAGCGGAAGCCTTTGGGTACACCTGAACTCCCTGGGGGAGCCTTTACGCAACCCCACACTCAACAGGACTCTGCGTCTTCACTCTTTCCTAACAACCCTAAACATAACCCTAACCGCAACAAGAAGCTGAACCCGAGTTAGACCCGAAAAAACACGTACGGTGCCACTTTCTGCCATCCAAAAGTGCTCTCAGCGGAAGCCTTTGGGTACACCTGAACTCCCTGGGGGAGCCTTTACGCAACCCCACACTCAACAGGACTCTGCGTCTTCACTCTTTCCTAACAACCCTAAACATAACCCTAACCGCAACAAGAAGCTGAACCCGAGTTAGACCCGAAAAAACACGTACGGTGCCACTTTCTGCCATCAAAAAGTGCTCTCAGCGGAAGCCTTTGGGTACACCTGAACTCCCTGGGGGAGCCTTTACGCAACCCCACACTCAACAGGACTCTGCGTCTTCACTCTTTCCTAACAACCCTAAACATAACCCTAACCGCAACAAGAAGCTGAACCCGAGTTAGACCCGAAAAAACACGTACGGTGCCACTTTCTGCCATCCAAAAGTGCTCTCAGCGGAAGCCTTTGGGTACACCTGAACTCCCTGGGGGAGCCTTTACGCAACCCCACACTCAACAGGACTCTGCGTCTTCACTCTTTCCTAACAACCCTAAACATAACCCTAACCGCAACAAGAAGCTGAACCCGAGTTAGACCCGAAAAAACACGTACGGTGCCACTTTCTGCCATCAAAAAGTGCTCTCAGCGGAAGCCTTTGGGTACACCTGAACTCCCTGGGGGAGCCTTTACGCAACCCCACACTCAACAGGACTCTGCGTCTTCACTCTTTCCTAACAACCCTAAACATAACCCTAACCGCAACAAGAAGCTGAACCCGAGTTAGACCCGAAAAAACACGTACGGTGCCACTTTCTGCCATCAAAAAGTGCTCTCAGCGGAAGCCTTTGGGTACACCTGAACTCCCTGGGGGAGCCTTTACGCAACCCCACACTCAACAGGACTCTGCGTCTTCACTCTTTCCTAACAACCCTAAACATAACCCTAACCGCAACAAGAAGCTGAACCCGAGTTAGACCCGAAAAAACACGTACGGTGCCACTTTCTGCCATCAAAAAGTGCTCTCAGCGGAAGCCTTTGGGTACACCTGAACTCCCTCGGGGAGCCTTTACGCAACCCCACACTCAACAGGACTCTGCGTCTTCACTCTTTCCTAACAACCCTAAACATAACCCTAACCGCAACAAGAAGCTGAACCCGAGTTAGACCCGAAAAAACACGTACGGTGCCACTTTCTGCCATCCAAAAGTGCTCTCAGCGGAAGCCTTTGGGTACACCTGAACTCCCTGGGGGAGCCTTTACGCAACCCCACACTCAACAGGACTCTTCGTCTTCGCTCTTTCCTAACAACCCTAAACATAACCCTAACCGCAACAAGAAGCTGAACCCGAGTTAGACCCGAAAAAACACGTACGGTGCCACTTTCTGCCATCAAAAAGTGCTCTCAGCGGAAGCCTTTGGGTACACCTGAACTCCCTGGGGGAGCCTTTACGCAACCCCACACTCAACAGGACTCTGCGTCTTCACTCTTTCCTAACAACCCTAAACATAACCCTAACCGCAACAAGAAGCTGAACCCGAGTTAGACCCGAAAAAACACGTACGGTGCCACTTTCTGCCATCCAAAAGTGCTCTCAGCGGAAGCCTTTGGGTACACCTGAACTTCCTGGGGGAGCCTTTACGCAACCCCACACTCAACAGGACTCTGCGTCTTCACTCTTTCCTAACAACCCTAAACATAACCCTAACCGCAACAAGAAGCTGAACCCGAGTTAGACCCGAAAAAACACGTACGGTGCCACTTTCTGCCATCAAAAAGTGCTCTCAGCGGAAGCCTTTGGGTACACCTGAACTCCCTGGGGGAGCCTTTACGCAACCCCACACTCAACAGGACTCTGCGTCTTCGCTCTTTCCTAACAACCCTAAACATAACCCTAACCGCAACAAGAAGCTGAACCCGAGTTAGACCCGAAAAAACACGTACGATGCCACTTTCTGCCATCAAAAAGTGCTCTCAGCGGAAGCCTTTGGGTACACCTGAACTCCCTGGGGGAGCCTTTACGCAACCCCACACTCAACAGGACTCTGCGTCTTCACTCTTTCCTAACAACCCTAAACATAACCCT
The DNA here is from genome assembly GCF_964034855.1 of Anser brachyrhynchus. Classification (NCBI taxonomy): domain Eukaryota; kingdom Metazoa; phylum Chordata; class Aves; order Anseriformes; family Anatidae; genus Anser; species Anser brachyrhynchus. The sequence goes on along the minus strand of NW_027663596.1, from coordinate 200,621 downwards.
AACCGCAACAAGAAGCTCAACCCGAGTTAGACCCGAAAAAACACGTACGGTGCCACTTTCTGCCATCAAAAAGTGCTCTCAGCGGAAGCCTTTGGGTACACCTGAACTCCCTGGGGGAGCCTTTACGCAACCCCACACTCAACAGGACTCTGCGTCTTCACTCTTTCCTAACAACCCTAAACATAACCCTAACCGCAACAAGAAGCTGAACCCGAGTTAGACCCGAAAAAACACGTACGGTGCCACTTTCTGCCATCAAAAAGTGCTCTCAGCGGAAGCCTTTGGGTACACCTGAACTCCCTGGGGGAGCCTTTACGCAACCCCACACTCAACAGGACTCTGCGTCTTCACTCTTTCCAAACAACCCTAAACATAACCCTAACCGCAACAAGAAGCTCAACCCGAGTTAGACCCGAAAAAACACGTACGGTGCCACTTTCTGCCATCAAAAAGTACTCTCACCGGAAGCCTTTGGGTACACCTGAACTCCCTGGGGGAGCCTTTACGCAACCCCACACTCAACAGGACTCTGCGTCTTCACTCTTTCCTAACAACCCTAAACATAACCCTAACCGCAACAAGAAGCTGAACCCGAGTTAGACCCGAAAAAACACGTACGGT
>NW_027663596.1:187500-195000 GCF_964034855.1 Anser brachyrhynchus | reverse complement strand
TCCCTGGGGGAGCCTTTACGCAACCCCACACTCAACAGGACTCTGCGTCTTCACTCTTTCCTAACAACCCTAAACATAACCCTAACCGCAACAAGAAGCTGAACCCGAGTTAGACCCGAAAAAACACGTACGGTGCCACTTTCTGCCATCAAAAAGTGCTCTCAGCGGAAGCCTTTGGGTACACCTGAACTCCCTGGGGGAGCCTTTACGCAACCCCACACTCAACAGGACTCTGCGTCTTCACTCTTTCCTAACAACCCTAAACATAACCCTAACCGCAACAAGAAGCTGAACCCGAGTTAGACCCGAAAAAACACGTACGGTGCCACTTTCTGCCATCAAAAAGTGCTCTCAGCGGAAGCCTTTGGGTACACCTGAACTCCCTGGGGGAGCCTTTACGCAACCCCACACTCAACAGGACTCTGCGTCTTCACTCTTTCCTAACAACCCTAAACATAACCCTAACCGCAACAAGAAGCTCAACCCGAGTTAGACCCGAAAAAACACGTACGGTGCCACTTTATGCCATCAAAAAGTGCTCTCAGCGGAAGCCTTTGGGTACACCTGAACTCCCTGGGGGAGCCTTTACGCAACCCCACACTCAACAGGACTCTGCGTCTTCACTCTTTCCTAACAACCCTAAACATAACCCTAACCGCAACAAGAAGCTGAACCCGAGTTAGACCCGAAAAAACACGTACGGTGCCACTTTCTGCCATCCAAAAGTGCTCTCAGCGGAAGCCTTTGGGTACACCTGAACTCCCTGGGGGAGCCTTTACGCAACCCCACACTCAACAGGACTCTGCGTCTTCACTCTTTCCTAACAACCCTAAACATAACCCTAACCGCAACAAGAAGCTGAACCCGAGTTAGACCCGAAAAAACACGTACGGTGCCACTTTCTGCCATCAAAAAGTGCTCTCAGCGGAAGCCTTTGGGTACACCTGAACTCCCTGGGGGAGCCTTTACACAACCCCACACTCAACAGGACTCTGCGTCTTCACTCTTTCCTAACAACCCTAAACATAACCCTAACCGCAACAAGAAGCTCAACCCGAGTTAGACCCGAAAAAACACGTACGGTGCCACTTTCTGCCATCAAAAAGTGCTCTCAGCGGAAGCCTTTGGGTACACCTGAACTCCCTGGGGGAGCCTTTACGCAACCCCACACTCAACAGGACTCTGCGTCTTCACTCTTTCCTAACAACCCTAAACATAACCCTAACCGCAACAAGAAGCTGAACCCGAGTTAGACCCGAAAAAACACGTACGGTGCCACTTTCTGCCATCAAAAAGTGCTCTCAGCGGAAGCCTTTGGGTACACCTGAACTCCCTGGGGGAGCCTTTACGCAACCCCACACTCAACAGGACTCTGCGTCTTCACTCTTTCCTAACAACCCTAAACATAACCCTAACCGCAACAAGAAGCTGAACCCGAGTTAGACCCGAAAAAACACGTACGGTGCCACTTTCTGCCATCAAAAAGTGCTCTCAGCGGAAGCCTTTGGGTACACCTGAACTCCCTGGGGGAGCCTTTACGCAACCCCACACTCAACAGGACTCTGCGTCTTCACTCTTTCCTAACAACTCTAAACATAAGCCTAACCGCAACAAGAAGCTGAACCCGAGTTAGACCCGAAAAAACACGTACGGTGCCACTTTCTGCCATCAAAAAGTGCTCTCAGCGGAAGCCTTTGGGTACACCTGAACTCCCTGGGGGAGCCTTTACGCAACCCCACACTCAACAGGACTCTGCGTCTTCACTCTTTCCTAACAACCCTAAACATAACCCTAACCGCAACAAGAAGCTGAACCCGAGTTAGACCCGAAAAAACACGTACGGTGCCACTTTCTGCCATCAAAAAGTGCTCTCAGCGGAAGCCTTTGGGTACACCTGAACTCCCTGGGGGAGCCTTTACGCAACCCCACACTCAACAGGACTCTGCGTCTTCACTCTTTCCTAACAACCCTAAACATAACCCTAACCGCAACAAGAAGCTGAACCCGAGTTAGACCCGAAAAAACACGTACGGTGCCACTTTCTGCCATCAAAAAGTGCTCTCAGCGGAAGCCTTTGGGTACACCTGAACTCCCTGGGGGAGCCTTTACGCAACCCCACACTCAACAGGACTCTGCGTCTTCACTCTTTCCTAACAACCCTAAACATAACCCTAACCGCAACAAGAAGCTGAACCCGAGTTAGACCCGAAAAAACACGTACGGTGCCACTTTCTGCCATCAAAAAGTGCTCTCAGCGGAAGCCTCTGGGTACACCTGAACTCCCTGGGGGAGCCTTTACGCAACCCCACACTCAACAGGACTCTGCGTCTTCACTCTTTCCTAGCAACCCTAAACATAACCCTAACCGGAACAAGAAGCTGAACCCGAGTTAGACCCGAAAAAACACGTACGGTGCCACTTTCTGCCATCAAAAAGTGCTCTCAGCGGAAGCCTTTGGGTACACCTGAACTCCCTGGGGGAGCCTTTACCCAACCCCACACTCAACAGGACTCTGCGTCTTCACTCTTTCCAAACAACCCTAAACATAACCCTAACCGGAACAAGAAGCTGAACCCGAGTTAGACCCGAAAAAACACGTACGGTGCCACTTTCTGCCATCAAAAAGTGCTCTCAGCGGAAGCCTTTGGGTACACCTGAACTCCCTGGGGGAGCCTTTACGCAACCCCACACTCAACAGGACTCTGCGTCTTCACTCTTTCCTAACAACCCTAAACATAACCCTAACCGCAACAAGAAGCTGAACCCGAGTTAGACCCGAAAAAACACGTACGGTGCCACTTTCTGCCATCAAAAAGTGCTCTCAGCGGAAGCCTTTGGGTACACCTGAACTCCCTGGGGGAGCCTTTACGCAACCCCACACTCAACAGGACTCTGCGTCTTCACTCTTTCCTAACAACCCTAAACATAACCCTAACCGCAACAAGAAGCTGAACCCGAGTTAGACCCGAAAAAAAACGTACGGTGCCACTTTCTGCCATCAAAAAGTGCTCTCAGCGGAAGCCTTTGGGTACACCTGAACTCCCTGGGGGAGCCTTTACGCAACCCCACACTCAACAGGACTCTGCGTCTTCACTCTTTCCTAACAACCCTAAACATAATCCTAACCGCAACAAGAAGCTGAACCCGAGTTAGACCCGAAAAAGCACGTACGGTGCCACTTTCTGCCATCAAAAAGTGCTCTCAGCGGAAGCCTTTGGGTACACCTGAACTCCCTGGGGGAGCCTTTACGCAACCCCACACTCAACAGGACTCTGCGTCTTCACTCCTTCCTAACAACCCTAAACATAACCCTAACCGCAACAAGAAGCTGAACCCGAGTTAGACCCGAAAAAACACGTACGGTGCCACTTTCTGCCATCAAAAAGTGCTCTCACCGGAAGCCTTTGGGTACACCTGAACTCCCTGGGGGAGCCTTTACGCAACCCCACACTCAACAGGACTCTGCGTCTTCACTCTTTCCTAACAACCCTAAACATAACCCTAACCGGAACAAGAAGCTGAACCCGAGTTAGACCCGAAAAAACACGTACGGTGCCACTTTCTGCCATCAAAAAGTGCTCTCAGCGGAAGCCTTTGGGTACACCTGAACTCCCTGGGGGAGCCTTTACGGAACCCCGCACTCAACAGGACTCTGCGTCTTCACTCTTTCCTAACAACCCTAAACATAACCCTAACCGCAACAAGAAGCTGAACCCGAGTTAGACCCGAAAAAAAACGTACGGTGCCACTTTCTGCCATCAAAAAGTGCTCTCAGCGGAAGCCTTTGGGAACACCTGAACTCCCTGGGGGAGCCTTTACGGAACCCCACACTCAACAGGACTCTGCGTCTTCACTCTTTCCTAACAACCCTAAACATAACCCTTACCGCAACAAGAAGCTGAACCCGAGTTAGACCCGAAAAAACACGTACGGTGCCACTTTCTGCCATCAAAAAGTGCTCTCAGCGGAAGCCTTTGGGTACACCTGAACTCCCTGGGGGAGCCTTTACGCAACCCCACACTCAACAGGACTCTGCGTCTTCACTCTTTCCTAACAACCCTAAACATAACCCTAACCGCAACAAGAAGCTGAACCCGAGTTAGACCCGAAAAAACACGTACGGTGCCACTTTCTGCCATCAAAAAGTGCTCTCAGCGGAAGCCTTTGGGTACACCTGAACTCCCTGGGGGAGCCTTTACGCAACCCCACACTCAACAGGACTCTGCGTCTTCACTCTTTCCTAACAACCCTAAACATAACCCTAACCGCAACAAGAAGCTGAACCCGAGTTAGACCCGAAAAAACACGTACGGTGCCACTTTCTGCCATCAAAAAGTGCTCTCAGCGGAAGCCTTTGGGTACACCTGAACTCCCTGGGGGAGCCTTTACGCAACCCCACACTCAACAGGACTCTGCGTCTTCACTCTTTCCTAACAACCCTAAACATAACCCTAACCGCAACAAGAAGCTCAACCCGAGTTAGACCCGAAAAAACACGTACGGTGCCACTTTCTGCCATCCAAAAGTGCTCTCAGCGGAAGCTTTTGGGTACACCTGAACTCCCTGGGGGAGCCTTTACGCAACCCCACACTCAACAGGACTCTGCGTCTTCACTCTTTCCTAACAACCCTAAACATAACCCTAACCGCAACAAGAAGCTGAACCCGAGTTAGACCCGAAAAAACACGTACGGTGCCACTTTCTGCCATCCAAAAGTGCTCTGAGCGGAAGCCTTTGGGTACACCTGAACTCCCTGGGGGAGCCTTTACGCAACCCCACACTCAACAGGACTCTGCGTCTTCACTCTTTCCTAACAACCCTAAACATAACCCTAACCGCAACAAGAAGCTGAACCCGAGTTAGACCCGAAAAAACACGTACGGTGCCACTTTCTGCCATCAAAAAGTGCTCTCAGCGGAAGCCTCTGGGTACACCTGAACTCCCTGGGGGAGCCTTTACGCAACCCCACACTCAACAGGACTCTGCGTCTTCACTCTTTCCTAGCAACCCTAAACATAAGCCTAACCGGAACAAGAAGCTGAACCCGAGTTAGACCCGAAAAAACACGTACGGTGCCACTTTATGCCATCAAAAACTGCTCTCAGCGGAAGCCTTTGGGTACACCTGAACTCCCTGGGGGAGCCTTTACCCAACCCCACACTCAACAGGACTCTGCGTCTTCACTCTTTCCAAACAACCCTAAACATAACCCTAACCGGAACAAGAAGCTGAACCCGAGTTAGACCCGAAAAAACACGTATGGTGCCACTTTCTGCCATCCAAAAGTGCTCTCAGCGGAAGCCTTTGGGTACACCTGACCTCCCTGGGGGAGCCTTTACGCAACCCCACACTCAACAGGACTCTGCGTCTTCACTCTTTCCTAACAACCCTAAACATAACCCTAACCGCAACAAGAAGCTGAACCCGAGTTAGACCCGAAAAAACACGTACGGTGCCACTTTCTGCCATCAAAAAGTGCTCTCAGCGGAAGCCTTTGGGAACACCTGAACTCCCTGGGGGAGCCTTTACGCAACCCCACACTCAACAGGACTCTGCGTCTTCACTCTTTCCTAACAACCCTAAACATAACCCTTACCGCAACAAGAAGCTGAACCCGAGTTAGACCCGAAAAAACACGTACGGTGCCACTTTCTGCCATCAAAAAGTGCTCTCAGCGGAAGCCTTTGGGTACACCTGAACTCCCTGGGGGAGCCTTTACGCAACCCCACACTCAACAGGACTCTGCGTCTTCACTCTTTCCTAACAACCCTAAACATAACCCTAACCGCAACAAGAAGCTGAACCCGAGTTAGACCCGAAAAAACACGTACGGTGCCACTTTCTGCCATCAAAAAGTGCTCTCAGCGGAAGCCTTTGGGTACACCTGAACTCCCTGGGGGAGCCTTTACGCAACCCCACACTCAACAGGACTCTGCGTCTTCACTCTTTCCTAACAACCCTAAACATAACCCTAACCACAACAAGAAGCTGAACCCGAGTTAGACCCGAAAAAACACGTACGGTGCCACTTTCTGCCATCAAAAAGTGCTCTCAGCGGAAGCCTTTGGGTACACCTGAACTCCCTGGGGGAGCCTTTACGCAACCCCACACTCAACAGGACTCTGCGTCTTCACTCTTTCCTAACAACCCTAAACATAACCCTAACCGCAACAAGAAGCTGAACCCGAGTTAGACCCGAAAAAACACGTACGGTGCCACTTTCTGCCATCCAAAAGTGCTCTCAGCGGAAGCCTTTGGGTACACCTGAACTCCCTGGGGGAGCCTTTACGCAACCCCACACTCAACAGGACTCTGCGTCTTCACTCTTTCCTAACAACCCTAAACATAACCCTAACCGCAACAAGAAGCTGAACCCGAGTTAGACCCGAAAAAACACGTACGGTGCCACTTTCTGCCATCAAAAAGTGCTCTCAGCGGAAGCCTTTGGGTACACCTGAACTCCCTGGGGGAGCCTTTACGCAACCCCACACTCAACAGGACTCTGCGTCTTCACTCTTTCCTAACAACCCTAAACATAACCCTAACCGCAACAAGAAGCTGAACCCGAGTTAGACCCGAAAAAACACGTACGGTGCCACTTTCTGCCATCAAAAAGTGCTCTCAGCGGAAGCCTTTGGGTACACCTGAACTCCCTGGGGGAGCCTTTACGCAACCCCACACTCAACAGGACTCTGCGTCTTCACTCTTTCCTAACAACCCTAAACATAACCCTAACCGCAACAAGAAGCTGAACCCGAGTTAGACCCGAAAAAACACGTACGGTGCCACTTTCTGCCATCAAAAAGTGCTCTCAGCGGAAGCCTTTGGGTACACCTGAACTCCCTGGGGGAGCCTTTACGCAACCCCACACTCAACAGGACTCTGCGTCTTCACTCTTTCCTAACAACCCTAAACATAACCCTAACCGCAACAAGAAGCTGAACCCGAGTTAGACCCGAAAAAACACGTACGGTGCCACTTTCTGCCATCAAAAAGTGCTCTCAGCGGAAGCCTTTGGGTACACCTGAACTCCCTGGGGGAGCCTTTACGCAACCCCACACTCAACAGGACTCTGCGTCTTCACTCTTTCCTAACAACCCTAAACATAACCCTAACCGCAACAAGAAGCTGAACCCGAGTTAGACCCGAAAAAACACGTACGGTGCCACTTTCTGCCATCAAAAAGTGCTCTCAGCGGAAGCCTTTGGGTACACCTGAACTCCCTGGGGGAGCCTTTACGCAACCCCACACTCAACAGGACTCTGCGTCTTCACTCTTTCCTAACAACTCTAAACATAACCCTAACCGCAACAAGAAGCTGAACCCGAGTTAGACCCGAAAAAACACGTACGGTGCCACTTTCTGCCATCAAAAAGTGCTCTCAGCGGAAGACTTTGGGTACACCTGAACTCCCTGGGGGAGCCTTTACGCAACCCCACACTCAACAGGACTCTGCGTCTTCACTCTTTCCTAACAACCCTAAACATAACCCTAACCGCA
>NW_027663596.1:0-182500 GCF_964034855.1 Anser brachyrhynchus | reverse complement strand
TAACCCTAACCCTCTAACCCTAACCCTATCCCTAACACTAATCCTAACCCTAACCCTAACCCTAACCCTAACCCTAACCCTAGCCGTAACCCTAACCCTAACCCTAACCCTTTCTGCCATCAAAAAGTGCTCTCAGCGGAAGCCTTTGGGTACACCTGAACTCCCTGGGGGAACCTTTATGCAACCGCACACTCAACAGGACTCTGCGCCTTCACTCTTTCCTAACAACCCTAAACATAACCCTAACCGCAACAAGAAGCTGAACCCGAGTTAGACCCGAAAAAACACGTACGGTGCCACTTTCTGCCATCAAAAAGTGCTCTCAGCGGAAGCCTTTGGGTACACCTGAACTCCCTGGGGGAGCCTTTACGCAACCCCACACTCAACAGGACTCTGTGTCTTCACTCTTTCCTAACAACCCTAAACATAACCCTAACCGCAACAAGAAGCTGAACCCGAGTTAGACCCGAAAAAACACGTACGGTGCCACTTTCTGCCATCAAAAAGTGCTCTCAGCGGAAGCCTTTGGGTACACCTGAACTCCCTGGGGGAGCCTTTACGCAACCCCACACTCAACAGGACTCTGCGTCTTCACTCTTTCCTAACAACCCTAAACATAACCCTAACCGCAACAAGAAGCTGAACCCGAGTTAGACCCGAAAAAACACGTACGGTGCCACTTTCTGCCATCAAAAAGTGCTCTCAGCGGAAGCCTTTGGGTACACCTGAACTCCCTGGGGGAGCCTTTACGGAACCCCACACTCAACAGGACTCTGCGTCTTCACTCTTTCCTAACAACCCTAAACATAACCCTAACCGCAACAAGAAGCTGAACCCGAGTTAGACCCGAAAAAACACGTACGGTGCCACTTTCTGCCATCAAAAATTGCTCTCAGCGGAAGCCTTTGGGTACACCTGAACTCCCTGGGGGAGCCTTTACGCAACCCCACACTCAACAGGACTCTGCGTCTTCACTCTTTCCTAACAACCCTAAACATAACCCTAACCGCAACAAGAAGCTGAACCCGAGTTAGACCCGAAAAAACACGTACGGTGCCACTTTCTGCCATCAAAAAGTGCTCCCAGCAGAAGCCTTTGGGTACACCTGAACTCCCTGGGGGAGCCTTTACGCAACCCCACACTCAACAGGACTCTGCGTCTTCACTCTTTCCTAACAACCCTAAACATAACCCTAACCGGAACAAGAAGCTGAACCCGAGTTAGACCCGAAAAAACACGTACGGTGCCACTTTCTGCCATCAAAAAGTGCTCTCAGCGGAAGCCTTTGGGTACACCTGAACTCCCTGGGGGAGCCTTTACGCAACCCCACATTCAACAGGACTCTGCGTCTTCACTCTTTCCTAACAACCCTAAACATAACCCTAACCGCAACAAGAAGCTGAACCCGAGTTAGACCCGAAAAAACACGTACGGTGCCACTTTCTGCCATCAAAAAGTGCTCTCAGTGGAAGCCTTTGGGTACACCTGAACTCCCTGGGGGAGCCTTTACGCAACCCCACACTCAACAGGACTCTGCGTCTTCACTCTTTCCTAACAACCCTAAACATAACCCTAACCGCAACAAAAGCTGAACCCGAGTTAGACCCGAAAAAACACGTACGGTGCCACTTTCTGCCATCAAAAAGTGCTCTCAGCGGAAGCCTTTGGGTACACCTGAACTCCCTGGGGGAGCCTTTACGCAACCCCACACTCAACAGGACTCTGCGTCTTCACTCTTTCCTAACAACCCTAAACATAACCCTAACCGGAACAAGAAGCTGAACCCGAGTTAGACCCGAAAAAACACGTACGGTGCCACTTTCTGCCATCAAAAAGTGCTCTGAGCGGAAGCCTTTGGGTACACCTGAACTCCCTGGGGGAGCCTTTACGCAACCCCACACTCAACAGGACTCTGCGTCTTCACTCTTTCCTAACAACCCTAAACATAACCCTAACCGCAACAAGAAGCTGAACCCGAGTTAGACCCGAAAAAACACGTACGGTGCCACTTTCTGCCATCAAAAAGTGCTCTCAGCGGAAGCCTTTGGGTACACCTGAACTCCCTGGGGGAGCCTTTACGCAACCCCACACTCAACAGGACTCTGCGTCTTCACTCTTTCCTAACAACCCTAAACATAACCCTAACCGCAACAAGAAGCTGAACCCGAGTTAGACCCGAAAAAACACGTACGGTGCCACTTTCTGCCATCAAAAAGTGCTCTCAGCGGAAGTCTTTGGGTACACCTGAACTCCCTGGGGGAGCCTTTACGCAACCCCACACTCAACAGGACTCTGCGTCTTCACTCTTTCCTAACAACCCTAAACATAACCCTAACCGCAACAAGAAGCTCAACCCGAGTTAGACCCGAAAAAACACGTACGGTGCCACTTTCTGCCATCAAAAAGTGCTCCCAGCAGAAGCCTTTGGGTACACCTGAACTCCCTGGGGGAGCCTTTACGCAACCCCACACTCAACAGGACTCTGCGTCTTCACTCTTTCCTAACAACCCTAAACATAACCCTAACCGGAACAAGAAGCTGAACCCGAGTTAGACCCGAAAAAACACGTACGGTGCCACTTTCTGCCATCAAAAAGTGCTCTCAGCGGAAGCCTTTGGGTACACCTGAACTCCCTGGGGGAGCCTTTACGCAACCCCACACTCAACAGGACTCTGCGTCTTCACTCTTTCCTAACAACCCTAAACATAACCCTAACTGGAACAAGAAGCTGAACCCGAGTTAGACCCGAAAAAACACGTACGGTGCCACTTTCTGCCATCAAAAAGTGCTCTGAGCGGAAGCCTTTGGGTACACCTGAACTCCCTGGGGGAGCCTTTACGCAACCCCACACTCAACAGGACTCTGCGTCTTCACTCTTTCCTAACAACCCTAAACATAACCCTAACCGCAACAAGAAGCTGAACCCGAGTTAGACCCGAAAAAACACGTACGGTGCCACTTTCTGCCATCAAAAAGTGCTCTCAGCGGAAGCCTTTGGGTACACCTGAACTCCCTGGGGGAGCCTTTACGCAACCCCACACTCAACAGGACTCTGCGTCTTCACTCTTTCCTAACAACCCTAAACATAACCCTAACCGCAACAAGAAGCTCAACCCGAGTTAGACCCGAAAAAACACGTACGGTGCCACTTTCTGCCATCAAAAAGTGCTCCCAGCAGAAGCCTTTGGGTACACCTGAACTCCCTGGGGGAGCCTTTACGCAACCCCACACTCAACAGGACTCTGCGTCTTCACTCTTTCCTAACAACCCTAAACATAACCCTAACCGGAACAAGAAGCTGAACCCGAGTTAGACCCGAAAAAACACGTACGGTGCCACTTTCTGCCATCAAAAAGTGCTCTCAGCGGAAGCCTTTGGGTACACCTGAACTCCCTGGGGGAGCCTTTACGCAACCCCACACTCAACAGGACTCTGCGTCTTCACTCTTTCCTAACAACCCTAAACATAACCCTAACCGCAACAAGAAGCTGAACCCGAGTTAGACCCGAAAAAACACGTACGGTGCCACTTTCTGCCATCAAAAAGTGCTCTCAGCGGAAGCCTTTGGGTACACCTGAACTCCCTGGGGGAGCCTTTACGCAACCCCACACTCAACAGGACTCTGCGTCTTCACTCTTTCCTAACAACCCTAAACATAACCCTAACCGCAACAAGAAGCTGAACCCGAGTTAGACCCGAAAAAACACGTACGGTGCCACTTTCTGCCATCAAAAAGTGCTCTCAGCGGAAGCCTTAGGGTACACCTGAACTCCCTGGGGGAGCCTTTACGCAACCCCACACTCAACAGGACTCTGCGTCTTCACTCTTTCCTAACAACCCTAAACATAACCCTAACCGCAACAAGAAGCTGAACCCGAGTTAGACCCGAAAAAACACGTACGGTGCCACTTTCTGCCATCAAAAAGTGCTCCCAGCAGAAGCCTTTGGGTACACCTGAACTCCCTGGGGGAGCCTTTACGCAACCCCACACTCAACAGGACTCTGCGTCTTCACTCTTTCCTAACAACCCTAAACATAACCCTAACCGCAACAAGAAGCTCAACCCGAGTTAGACCCGAAAAAACACGTACGGTGCCACTTTCTGCCATCAAAAAGTGCTCTCAGCGGAAGCCTTTGGGTACACCTGAACTCCCTGGGGGAGCCTTTACGCAACCCCACACTCAACAGGACTCTGCGTCTTCACTCTTTCCTAACAACCCTAAACATAACCCTAACCGCAACAAGAAGCTGAACCCGAGTTAGACCCGAAAAAACACGTACGGTGCCACTTTCTGCCATCAAAAAGTGCTCTCAGTGGAAGCCTTTGGGTACACCTGAACTCCCTGGGGGAGCCTTTACGCAACCCCACACTCAACAGGACTCTGCGTCTTCACTCTTTCCTAACAACCCTAAACATAACCCTAACCGCAACAAAAGCTGAACCCGAGTTAGACCTGAAAAAACACGTACGGTGCCACTTTCTGCCATCAAAAAGTGCTCTCAGCGGAAGCCTTTGGGTACACCTGAACTCCCTGGGGGAGCCTTTACGCAACCCCACACTCAACAGGACTCTGCGTCTTCACTCTTTCCTAACAACCCTAAACATAACCCTAACCGGAACAAGAAGCTGAACCCGAGTTAGACCCGAAAAAACACGTACGGTGCCACTTTCTGCCATCAAAAAGTGCTCTGAGCGGAAGCCTTTGGGTACACCTGAACTCCCTGGGGGAGCCTTTACGCAACCCCACACTCAACAGGACTCTGCGTCTTCACTCTTTCCTAACAACCCTAAACATAACCCTAACCGCAACAAGAAGCTGAACCCGAGTTAGACCCGAAAAAACACGTACGGTGCCACTTTCTGCCATCAAAAAGTGCTCTCAGCGGAAGCCTTTGGGTACACCTGAACTCCCTGGGGGAGCCTTTACGCAACCCCACACTCAACAGGACTCTGCGTCTTCACTCTTTCCTAACAACCCTAAACATAACCCTAACCGCAACAAGAAGCTCAACCCGAGTTAGACCCGAAAAAACACGTACGGTGCCACTTTCTGCCATCAAAAAGTGCTCTCAGCGGAAGTCTTTGGGTACACCTGAACTCCCTGGGGGAGCCTTTACGCAACCCCACACTCAACAGGACTCTGCGTCTTCACTCTTTCCTAACAACCCTAAACATAACCCTAACCGCAACAAGAAGCTCAACCCGAGTTAGACCCGAAAAAACACGTACGGTGCCACTTTCTGCCATCAAAAAGTGCTCTCAGCGGAAGCCTTTGGGTACACCTGAACTCCCTGGGGGAGCCTTTACGCAACCCCACACTCAACAGGACTCTGCGTCTTCACTCTTTCCTTACAACCCTAAACATAACCCTAACCGGAACAAGAAGCTCAACCCGAGTTAGACCCGAAAAAACACGTACGGTGCCATTTTCTGCCATCAAAAAGTGCTCTCAGCGGAAGCCTTTGGGTACACCTGAACTCCCTGGGGGAGCCTTTACGCAACCCCACACTCAACAGGACTCTGCGTCTTCACTCTTTCCTAACAACCCTAAACATAACCCTAACCGCAACAAGAAGCTGAACCCGAGTTAGACCCGAAAAAGCACGTACGGTGCCACTTTCTGCCATCAAAAAGTGCTCTCAGCGGAAGCCTTTGGGTACACCTGAACTCCCTGGGGGAGCCTTTACGCAACCCCACACTCAACAGGACTCTGCGTCTTCACTCTTTCCTAACAACCCTAAACATAACCCTAACCGCAACAAGAAGCTGAACCCGAGTTAGACCCGAAAAAACACGTACGGTGCCACTTTCTGCCATCAAAAAGTGCTCTCAGTGGAAGCCTTTGGGTACACCTGAACTCCCTGGGGGAGCCTTTACGCAACCCCACACTCAACAGGACTCTGCGTCTTCACTCTTTCCTAACAACCCTAAACATAACCCTAACCGCAACAAGAAGCTGAACCCGAGTTAGACCCGAAAAAACACGTACGGTGCCACTTTCTGCCATCAAAAAGTGCTCTCAGCGGAAGCCTTTGGGTACACCTGAACTCCCTGGGGGAGCCTTTACGCAACCCCACACTCAACAGGACTCTGCGTCTTCACTCTTTCCTAACAACCCTAAACATAACCCTAACCGCAACAAGAAGCTGAACCCGAGTTAGACCCGAAAAAACACGTACGGTGCCACTTTCTGCCATCAAAAAGTGCTCTCAGCGGAAGCCTTTGGGTACACCTGAACTCCCTGGGGGAGCCTTTACGCAACCCCACACTCAACAGGACTCTGCGTCTTCACTCTTTCCTAACAACCCTAAACATAACCCTAACCGCAACAAGAAGCTCAACCCGAGTTAGACCCGAAAAAACACGTACGGTGCCACTTTCTGCCATCATAAAGTGCTCTCAGCGGAAGCCTTTGGGTACACCTGAACTCCCTGGGGGAGCCTTTACGGAACCCCACACTCAACAGGACTCTGCGTCTTCACTCTTTCCTAACAACCCTAAACATAACCCTAACCGCAACAAGAAGCTGAACCCGAGTTAGACCCGAAAAAACACGTACGGTGCCACTTTCTGCCATCCAAAAGTGCTCTCAGCGGAAGCCTTTGGGTACACCTGAACTCCCTGGGGGAGCCTTTACGCAACCCCACACTCAACAGGACTCTGCGTCTTCACTCTTTCCTAACAACCCTAAACATAACCCTAACCGCAACAAGAAGCTGAACCCGAGTTAGACCTGAAAAAACACGTACGGTGCCACTTTCTGCCATCAAAAAGTGCTCTCAGCGGAAGCCTTTGGGTACACCTGAACTCCCTGGGGGAGCCTTTACGCAACCCCACACTCAACAGGACTCTGCGTCTTCACTCTTTCCTAACAAACCTAAACATAACCCTAACCGCAACAAGAAGCTCAACCCGAGTTAGACCCGAAAAAACACGTACGGTGCCACTTTCTGCCATCAAAAAGTGCTCTCACCGGAAGCCTTTGGGTACACCTGAACTCCCTGGGGGAGCCTTTACGCAACCCCACACTCAACAGGACTCTGCGTCTTCACTCTTTCCTAACAACCCTAAACATAACCCTAACCGCAACAAGAAGCTGAACCCGAGTTAGACCCGAAAAAACACGTACGGTGCCACTTTCTGCCATCAAAAAGTGCTCTCAGCGGAAGCCTTTGGGTACACCTGAACTCCCTGGGGGAGCCTTTACACAACCCCACACTCAACAGGACTCTGCGTCTTCACTCTTTCCTAACAACCCTAAACATAACCCTAACCGCAACAAGAAGCTGAACCCGAGTTAGACCCGAAAAAACACGTACGGTGCCACTTTCTGCCATCAAAAAGTGCTCTCAGCGGAAGCCTTTGGGTACACCTGAACTCCCTGGGGGAGCCTTTACGCAACCCCACACTCAACAGGACTCTGCGTCTTCACTCTTTCCTAACAACCCTAAACATAACCCTAACCGCAACAAGAAGCTGAACCCGAGTTAGACCCGAAAAAACACGTACGGTGCCACTTTCTGCCATCAAAAAGTGCTCCCAGCAGAAGCCTTTGGGTACACCTGAACTCCCTGGGGGAGCCTTTACGCAACCCCACACTCAACAGGACTCTGCGTCTTCACTCTTTCCTAACAACCCTAAACATAACCCTAACCGGAACAAGAAGCTGAACCCGAGTTAGACCCGAAAAAACACGTACGGTGCCACTTTCTGCCATCAAAAAGTGCTCTCAGCGGAAGCCTTTGGGTACACCTGAACTCCCTGGGGGAGCCTTTACGCAACCCCACACTCAACAGGACTCTGCGTCTTCACTCTTTCCTAACAACCCTAAACATAACTCTAACCGCAACAAGAAGCTGAACCCGAGTTAGACCCGAAAAAACACGTACGGTGCCACTTTCTGCCATCCAAAAGTGCTCTCAGCGGAAGCCTTTGGGTACACCTGAACTCCCTGGGGGAGCCTTTACGCAACCCCACACTCAACAGGACTCTGCGTCTTCACTCTTTCCTAACAACCCTAAACATAACCCTAACCGGAACAAGAAGCTGAACCCGAGTTAGACCCGAAAAAACACGTACGGTGCCACTTTCTGCCATCAAAAAGTGCTCTGAGCGGAAGCCTTTGGGTACACCTGAACTCCCTGGGGGAGCCTTTACGCAACCCCACACTCAACAGGACTCTGCGTCTTCACTCTTTCCTAACAACCCTAAACATAACCCTAACCGGAACAAGAAGCTGAACCCGAGTTAGACCCGAAAAAACACGTACGGTGCCACTTTCTGCCATCAAAAAGTGCTCTCAGCGGAAGCCTTTGGGTACACCTGAACTCCCTGGGGGAGCCTTTACGCAACCCCACACTCAACAGGACTCTGCGTCTTCACTCTTTCCTAACAACCCTAAACATAACCCTAACCGCAACAAGAAGCTGAACCCGAGTTAGACCCGAAAAAACACGTACGGTGCCACTTTCTGCCATCAAAAAGTGCTCTCAGCGGAAGCCTCTGGGTACACCTGAACTCCCTGGGGGAGCCTTTACGCAACCCCACACTCAACAGGACTCTGCGTCTTCACTCTTTCCTAACAACCCTAAACATAACCCTAACCGCAACAAGAAGCTGAACCCGAGTTAGACCCGAAAAAACACGTACGGTGCCACTTTCTGCCATCCAAAAGTGCTCTCAGCGGAAGCCTTTGGGTACACCTGAACTCCCTGGGGGAGCCTTTACGCAACCCCACACTCAACAGGACTCTGCGTCTTCACTCTTTCCTAACAACCCTAAACATAACCCTAACCGCAACAAGAAGCTGAACCCGAGTTAGACCCGAAAAAACACGTACGGTGCCACTTTCTGCCATCAAAAAGTGCTCTCAGTGGAAGCCTTTGGGTACACCTGAACTCCCTGGGGGAGCCTTTACGCAACCCCACACTCAACAGGACTCTGCGTCTTCACTCTTTCCTAACAACCCTAAACATAACCCTAACCGCAACAAGAAGCTGAACCCGAGTTAGACCCGAAAAAACACGTACGGTGCCACTTTCTGCCATCAAAAAGTGCTCTCAGCGGAAGCCTTTGGGTACACCTGAACTCCCTGGGGGAGCCTTTACGCAACCCCACACTCAACAGGACTCTGCGTCTTCACTCTTTCCTAACAACCCTAAACATAACCCTAACCGCAACAAGAAGCTGAACCCGAGTTAGACCCGAAAAAACACGTACGGTGCCACTTTCTGCCATCAAAAAGTGCTCTCAGCGGAAGCCTTTGGGTACACCTGAACTCCCTGGGGGAGCCTTTACGGAACCCCACACTCAACAGGACTCTGCGTCTTCACTCTTTCCTAACAACCCTAAACATAACCCTAACCGCAACAAGAAGCTGCAACGAGTTAGACCTGAAAAAACACGTACGGTGCCACTTTCTGCCATCAAAAAGTGCTCTCAGCGGAAGCCTTTGGGTACACCTGAACTCCCTGGGGGAGCCTTTACGCAACCCCACACTCAACAGGACTCTGCGTCTTCACTCTTTCCTAACAACCCTAAACATAACCCTAACCGCAACAAGAAGCTGAACCCGAGTTAGACCCGAAAAAACACGTACGGTGCCACTTTCTGCCATCAAAAAGTGCTCTCAGCGGAAGCCTTTGGGTACACCTGAACTCCCTGGGGGAGCCTTTACGCAACCCCACACTCAACAGGACTCTGCGTCTTCACTCTTTCCTAACAACCCTAAACATAACCCTAACCGCAACAAAAAGCTGAACCCGAGTTAGACCCGAAAAAACACGTACGGTGCCACTTTCTGCCATCAAAAAGTGCTCTCAGTGGAAGCCTTTGGGTACACCTGAACTCCCTGGGGGAGCCTTTACGCAACCCCACACTCAACAGGACTCTGCGTCTTCACTCTTTCCTAACAACCCTAAACATAACCCTAACCGCAACAAGAAGCTGAACCCGAGTTAGACCCGAAAAAACACGTACGGTGCCACTTTCTGCCATCAAAAAGTGCTCTCAGCGGAAGCCTTTGGGTACACCTGAACTCCCTGGGGGAGCCTTTACGCAACCCCACACTCAACAGGACTCTGCGTCTTCACTCTTTCCTAACAACCCTAAACATAACCCTAACCGCAACAAGAAGCTGAACCCGAGTTAGACCCGAAAAAACACGTACGGTGCCACTTTCTGCCATCAAAAAGTGCTCTCAGCGGAAGCCTTTGGGTACACCTGAACTCCCTGGGGGAGCCTTTACGCAACCCCACACTCAACAGGACTCTGCGTCTTCACTCTTTCCTAACAACCCTAAACATAACCCTAACCGCAACAAGAAGCTCAACCCGAGTTAGACCCGAAAAAACACGTACGGTGCCACTTTCTGCCATCAAAAAGTGCTCTCAGCGGAAGCCTTTGGGTACACCTGAACTCCCTGGGGGAGCCTTTACGCAACCCCACACTCAACAGGACTCTGCGTCTTCACTCTTTCCTAACAACCCTAAACATAACCCTAACCGCAACAAGAAGCTGAACCCGAGTTAGACCCGAAAAAACACGTACGGTGCCACTTTCTGCCATCAAAAAGTGCTCTCAGCGGAAGCCTTTGGGTACACCTGAACTCCCTGGGGGAGCCTTTACGCAACCCCACACTCAGCAGGACTCTGCATCTTCACTCTTTCCTAACAACCCTAAACATAACCCTAACCGCAACAAGAAGCTGAACCCGAGTTAGACCCGAAAAAACACGTACGGTGCCACTTTCTGCCATCAAAAAGTGCTCTCAGTGGAAGCCTTTGGGTACACCTGAACTCCCTGGGGGAGCCTTTACGCAACCCCACACTCAACAGGACTCTGCGTCTTCACTCTTTCCTAACAACCCTAAACATAACCCTAACCGCAACAAGAAGCTGAACCCGAGTTAGACCCGAAAAAACACGTACGGTGCCACTTTCTGCCATCAAAAAGTGCTCTCAGCGGAAGCCTTTGGGTACACCTGAACTCCCTGGGGGAGCCTTTACGCAACCCCACACTCAACAGGACTCTGCGTCTTCACTCTTTCCTAACAACCCTAAACATAACCCTAACCGCAACAAGAAGCTGAACCCGAGTTAGACCCGAAAAAACACGTACGGTGCCACTTTCTGCCATCAAAAAGTGCTCTCAGCGGAAGCCTTTGGGTACACCTGAACTCCCTGGGGGAGCCTTTACGGAACCCCACACTCAACAGGACTCTGCGTCTTCACTCTTTCCTAACAACCCTAAACATAACCCTAACCGCAACAAGAAGCTGAACCCGAGTTAGACCTGAAAAAACACGTACGGTGCCACTTTCTGCCATCAAAAAGTGCTCTCAGCGGAAGCCTTTGGGTACACCTGAACTCCCTGGGGGAGCCTTTACGCAACCCCACACTCAACAGGACTCTGCGTCTTCACTCTTTCCTAACAACCCTAAACATAACCCTAACCGCAACAAGAAGCTGAACCCGAGTTAGACCCGAAAAAACACGTACGGTGCCACTTTCTGCCATCAAAAAGTGCTCTCAGTGGAAGCCTTTGGGTACACCTGAACTCCCTGGGGGAGCCTTTACGCAACCCCACACTCAACAGGACTCTGCGTCTTCACTCTTTCCTAACAACCCTAAACATAACCCTAACCGCAACAAGAAGCTGAACCCGAGTTAGACCCGAAAAAACACGTACGGTGCCACTTTCTGCCATCAAAAAGTGCTCTCAGTGGAAGCCTTTGGGTACACCTGAACTCCCTGGGGGAGCCTTTACGCAACCCCACACTCAACAGGACTCTGCGTCTTCACTCTTTCCTAACAACCCTAAACATAACCCTAACCGCAACAAGAAGCTGAACCCGAGTTAGACCCGAAAAAACACGTACGGTGCCACTTTCTGCCATCAAAAAGTGCTCTCAGCGGAAGCCTTTGGGTACACCTGAACTCCCTGGGGGAGCCTTTACGCAACCCCACACTCAACAGGACTCTGCGTCTTCACTCTTTCCTAACAACCCTAAACATAACCCTAACCGCAACAAGAAGCTGAACCCGAGTTAGACCCGAAAAAACACGTACGGTGCCACTTTCTGCCATCAAAAAGTGCTCTCAGCGGAAGCCTTTGGGTACACCTGAACTCCCTGGGGGAGCCTTTACGCAACCCCACACTCAACAGGACTCTGCGTCTTCACTCTTTCCTAACAACCCTAAACATAACCCTAACCGCAACAAGAAGCTGAACCCGAGTTAGACCCGAAAAAACACGTACGGTGCCACTTTCTGCCATCAAAAAGTGCTCTCAGCGGAAGCCTTTGGGTACACCTGAACTCCCTGGGGGAGCCTTTACGCAACCCCACACTCAACAGGACTCTGCGTCTTCACTCTTTCCTAACAACCCTAAACATAACCCTAACCGCAACAAGAAGCTGAACCCGAGTTAGACCCGAAAAAACACGTACGGTGCCACTTTCTGCCATCAAAAAGTGCTCTCAGAGGAAGCCTTTGGGTACACCTGAACTCCCTGGGGGAGCCTTTACGCAACCCCACACTCAACAGGACTCTGCGTCTTCACTCTTTCCTAACAACCCTAAACATAACCCTAACCGCAACAAGAAGCTCAACCCGAGTTAGACCCGAAAAAACACGTACGGTGCCACTTTCTGCCATCAAAAAGTGCTCTCAGCGGAAGCCTTTGGGTACACCTGAACTCCCTGGGGGAGCCTTTACGCAACCCCACACTCAACAGGACTCTGCGTCTTCACTCTTTCCTAACAACCCTAAACATAACCCTAACCGCAACAAGAAGCTGAACCCGAGTTAGACCCGAAAAAACACGTACGGTGCCACTTTCTGCCATCCAAAAGTGCTCTCAGCGGAAGCCTTTGGGTACACCTGAACTCCCTGGGGGAGCCTTTACGCAACCCCACACTCAACAGGACTCTGCGTCTTCACTCTTTCCTAACAACCCTAAACATAACCCTAACCGCAACAAGAAGCTGAACCCGAGTTAGACCCGAAAAAACACGTACGGTGCCACTTTCTGCCATCAAAAAGTGCTCTCAGCGGAAGCCTTTGGGTACACCTGAACTCCCTGGGGGAGCCTTTACGCAACCCCACACTCAACAGGACTCTGCGTCTTCACTCTTTCCTAACAACCCTAAACATAACCCTAACCGGAACAAGAAGCTGAACCCGAGTTAGACCCGAAAAAACACGTACGGTGCCACTTTCTGCAATCAAAAAGTGCTCCCAGCAGAAGCCTTTGGGTACACCTGAACTCCCTGGGGGAGCCTTTACGCAACCCCACACTCAACAGGACTCTGCGTCTTCACTCTTTCCTAACAACCCTAAACATAACCCTAACCGCAACAAGAAGCTGAACCCGAGTTAGACCCGAAAAAACACGTACGGTGCCACTTTCTGCCATCAAAAAGTGCTCTCAGCGGAAGCCTTTGGGTACACCTGAACTCCCTGGGGGAGCCTTTACGCAACCCCACACTCAACAGGACTCTGCGTCTTCACTCTTTCCTAACAACCCTAAACATAACCCTAACCGCAACAAGAAGCTGAACCCGAGTTAGACCCGAAAAAACACGTACGGTGCCACTTTCTGCCATCAAAAAGTGCTCCAGCAGAAGCCTTTGGGTACACCTGAACTCCCTGGGGGAGCCTTTACGCAACCCCACACTCAACAGGACTCTGCGTCTTCACTCTTTCCTAACAACCCTAAACATAACCCTAACCGCAACAAGAAGCTGAACCCGAGTTAGACCCGAAAAAACACGTACGGTGCCACTTTCTGCCATCCAAAAGTGCTCTCAGCGGAAGCCTTTGGGTACGCCTGAACTCCCTGGGGGAGCCTTTACGCAACCCCACACTCAACAGGACTCTGCGTCTTCACTCTTTCCTAACAACCCTAAACATAACCCTAACCGGAACAAGAAGCTGAACCCGAGTTAGACCCGAAAAAACACGTACGGTGCCACTTTCTGCCATCAAAAAGTGCTCTCAGCGGAAGCCTTTGGGTACACCTGAACTCCCTGGGGGAGCCTTTACGCAACCCCACACTCAACAGGACTCTGCGTCTTCACTCTTTCCTAACAACCCTAAACATAACCCTAACCGGAACAAGAAGCTGAACCCGAGTTAGACCCGAAAAAACACGTACGGTGCCACTTTCTGCCATCAAAAAGTGCTCTCAGCGGAAGCCTTTGGGTACACCTGAACTCCCTGGGGGAGCCTTTACGCAACCCCACACTCAACAGGACTCTGCGTCTTCACTCTTTCCTAACAACCCTAAACATAACCCTAACCGCAACAAGAAGCTCAACCCGAGTTAGACCCGAAAAAACACGTACGGTGCCACTTTCTGCCATCAAAAAGTGCTCTCAGCGGAAGCCTTTGGGTACACCTGAACTCCCTGGGGGAGCCTTTACGCAACCCCACACTCAACAGGACTCTGCGTCTTCACTCTTTCCTAACAACCCTAAACATAACCCTAACCGCAACAAGAAGCTGAACCCGAGTTAGACCCGAAAAAACACGTACGGTGCCACTTTCTGCCATCAAAAAGTGCTCTCAGCGGAAGCCTTTGGGTACACCTGAACTCCCTGGGGAGCCTTTACGCAACCCCACACTCAACAGGACTCTGCGTCTTCACTCTTTCCTAACAACCCTAAACATAACCCTAACCGCAACAAGAAGCTGAACCCGAGTTAGACCCGAAAAAACACGTACGGTGCCACTTTCTGCCATCAAAAAGTGCTCCCAGCAGAAGCCTTTGGGTACACCTGAACTCCCTGGGGGAGCCTTTACGCAACCCCACACTCAACAGGACTCTGCGTCTTCACTCTTTCCTAACAACCCTAAACATAACCCTAACCGCAACAAGAAGCTCAACCCGAGTTAGACCCGAAAAAACACGTACGGTGCCACTTTCTGCCATCAAAAAGTGCTCTCAGCGGAAGCCTTTGGGTACACCTGAACTCCCTGGGGGAGCCTTTACGCAACCCCACACTCAACAGGACTCTGCGTCTTCACTCTTTCCTAACAACCCTAAACATAACCCTAACCGCAACAAGAAGCTGAACCCGAGTTAGACCCGAAAAAACACGTACGGTGCCACTTTCTGCCATCAAAAAGTGCTCTCAGCGGAAGCCTTTGGGTACACCTGAACTCCCTGGGGGAGCCTTTACGCAACCCCACACTCAACAGGACTCTGCGTCTTCACTCTTTCCTAACAACCCTAAACATAACCCTAACCGCAACAAGAAGCTGAACCCGAGTTAGACCCGAAAAAACACGTACGGTGCCACTTTCTGCCATCAAAAAGTGCTCTCAGCGGAAGCCTTTGGGTACACCTGAACTCCCTGGGGGAGCCTTTACGCAACCCCACACTCAACAGGACTCTGCGTCTTCACTCTTTCCTAACAACCCTAAACATAACCCTAACCGCAACAAGAAGCTGAACCCGAGTTAGACCCGAAAAAACACGTACGGTGCCACTTTCTGCCATCAAAAAGTGCTCCCAGCAGAAGCCTTTGGGTACACCTGAACTCCCTGGGGGAGCCTTTACGCAACCCCACACTCAACAGGACTCTGCGTCTTCACTCTTTCCTAACAACCCTAAACATAACCCTAACCGCAACAAGAAGCTGAACCCGAGTTAGACCCGAAAAAACACGTACGGTGCCACTTTCTGCCATCAAAAAGTGCTCTCAGCGGAAGCCTTTGGGTACACCTGAACTCCCTGGGGGAGCCTTTACGCAACCCCACACTCAACAGGACTCTGCGTCTTCACTCTTTCCTAACAACCCTAAACATAACCCTAACCGCAACAAGAAGCTGAACCCGAGTTAGACCCGAAAAAACACGTACGGTGCCACTTTCTGCCATCAAAAAGTGCTCTCAGTGGAAGCCTTTGGGTACACCTGAACTCCCTGGGGGAGCCTTTACGCAACCCCACACTCAACAGGACTCTGCGTCTTCACTCTTTCCTAACAACCCTAAACATAACCCTAACCGCAACAAGAAGCTGAACCCGAGTTAGACCCGAAAAAACACGTACGGTGCCACTTTCTGCCATCCAAAAGTGCTCTCAGCGGAAGCCTTTGGGTACACCTGAACTCCCTGGGGGAGCCTTTACGCAACCCCACACTCAACAGGACTCTGCGTCTTCACTCTTTCCTAACAACCCTAAACATAACCCTAACCGCAACAAGAAGCTGAACCCGAGTTAGACCCGAAAAAACACGTACGGTGCCACTTTCTGCCATCAAAAAGTGCTCTCAGCGGAAGCCTTTGGGTACACCTGAACTCCCTGGGGGAGCCTTTACGCAACCCCACACTCAACAGGACTCTGCGTCTTCACTCTTTCCTAACAACCCTAAACATAACCCTAACCGCAACAAGAAGCTGAACCCGAGTTAGACCCGAAAAAACACGTACGGTGCCACTTTCTGCCATCAAAAAGTGCTCTCAGCGGAAGCCTTTGGGTACACCTGAACTCCCTGGGGGAGCCTTTACGCAACCCCACACTCAAC
Organism: Anser brachyrhynchus; assembly: GCF_964034855.1. NCBI lineage: Eukaryota > Metazoa > Chordata > Aves > Anseriformes > Anatidae > Anser > Anser brachyrhynchus. Next base: position 165,968 of record NW_027663596.1, on the reverse strand, counting down.
AGGACTCTGCGTCTTCACTCTTTCCTAACAACCCTAAACATAACCCTAACCGCAACAAGAAGCTGAACCCGAGTTAGACCCGAAAAAACACGTACGGTGCCACTTTCTGCCATCAAAAAGTGCTCTCAGCGGAAGCCTTTGGGTACACCTGAACTCCCTGGGGGAGCCTTTACGCAACCCCACACTCAACAGGACTCTGCGTCTTCACTCTTTCCTAACAACCCTAAACATAACCCTAACCGCAACAAGAAGCTGAACCCGAGTTAGACCCGAAAAAACACGTACGGTGCCACTTTCTGCCATCAAAAAGTGCTCTCAGTGGAAGCCTTTGGGTACACCTGAACTCCCTGGGGGAGCCTTTACGCAACCCCACACTCAACAGGACTCTGCGTCTTCACTCTTTCCTAACAACCCTAAACATAACCCTAACCGCAACAAGAAGCTGAACCCGAGTTAGACCCGAAAAAACACGTACGGTGCCACTTTCTGCCATCCAAAAGTGCTCTCAGCGGAAGCCTTTGGGTACACCTGAACTCCCTGGGGGAGCCTTTACGCAACCCCACACTCAACAGGACTCTGCGTCTTCACTCTTTCCTAACAACCCTAAACATAACCCTAACCGCAACAAGAAGCTGAACCCGAGTTAGACCCGAAAAAACACGTACGGTGCCACTTTCTGCCATCAAAAAGTGCTCTCAGCGGAAGCCTTTGGGTACACCTGAACTCCCTGGGGGAGCCTTTACGCAACCCCACACTCAACAGGACTCTGCGTCTTCACTCTTTCCTAACAACCCTAAACATAAGCCTAACCGCAACAAGAAGCTGAACCCGAGTTAGACCCGAAAAAACACGTACGGTGCCACTTTCTGCCATCAAAAAGTGCTCTCAGCGGAAGCCTTTGGGTACACCTGAACTCCCTGGGGGAGCCTTTACGCAACCCCACACTCAACAGGACTCTGCGTCTTCACTCTTTCCTAACAACCCTAAACATAACCCTAACCGCAACAAGAAGCTCAACCCGAGTTAGACCCGAAAAAACACGTACGGTGCCACTTTCTGCCATCAAAAAGTGCTCTCAGCGGAAGCCTCTGGGTACACCTGAACTCCCTGGGGGAGCCTTTACGCAACCCCACACTCAACAGGACTCTGCGTCTTCACTCTTTCCTAACAACCCTAAACATAACCCTAACCGCAACAAGAAGCTGAACCCGAGTTAGACCCGAAAAAACACGTACGGTGCCACTTTCTGCCATCCAAAAGTGCTCTCAGCGGAAGCCTTTGGGTACACCTGAACTCCCTGGGGGAGCCTTTACGCAACCCCACACTCAACAGGACTCTGCGTCTTCACTCTTTCCTAACAACCCTAAACATAACCCTAACCGCAACAAGTAGCTGAACCCGAGTTAGACCCGAAAAAACACGTACGGTGCCACTTTCTGCCATCAAAAAGTGCTCTCAGCGGAAGCCTTTGGGTACACCTGAACTCCCTGGGGGAGCCTTTACGCAACCCCACACTCAACAGGACTCTGCGTCTTCACTCTTTCTTAACAACCCTAAACATAACCCTAACCGCAACAAGAAGCTGAACCCGAGTTAGACCCGAAGAAACACGTACGGTGCCACTTTCTGCCATCAAAAAGTGCTCTCAGCGGAAGCCTTTGGGTACACCTGAACTCCCTGGGGGAGCCTTTACGCAACCCCACACTCAACAGGACTCTGCGTCTTCACTCTTTCCTAACAACCCTAAACATAACCCTAACCGCAACAAGAAGCTGAACCCGAGTTAGACCCGAAAAAACACGTACGGTGCCACTTTCTGCCATCAAAAATTGCTCTCAGCGGAAGCCTTTGGGTACACCTGAACTCCCTGGGGGAGCCTTTACGCAACCCCACACTCAACAGGACTCTGCGTCTTCACTCTTTCCTAACAACCCTAAACATAACCCTAACCGCAACAAGAAGCTGAACCCGAGTTAGACCCGAAAAAACACGTACGGTGCCACTTTCTGCCATCAAAAAGTGCTCTCAGCGGAAGCCTTTGGGTACACCTGAACTCCCTGGGGGAGCCTTTACGGAACCCCACACTCAACAGGACTCTGCGTCTTCACTCTTTCCTAACAACCCTAAACATAACCCTAACCGCAACAAGAAGCTGAACCCGAGTTAGACCCGAAAAAACACGTACGGTGCCACTTTCTGCCATCAAAAAGTGCTCTCAGCGGAAGCCTTTGGGTACACCTGAACTCCCTGGGGGAGCCTTTACGCAACCCCACACTCAACAGGACTCTGCGTCTTCACTCTTTCCTAACAACCCTAAACATAACCCTAACCGCAACAAGAAGCTCAACCCGAGTTAGACCCGAAAAAACACGTACGGTGCCACTTTCTGCCATCAAAAAGTGCTCTCAGCGGAAGCCTTAGGGTACACCTGAACTCCCTGGGGGAGCCTTTACGCAACTCCACACTCAACAGGACTCTGGGTCTTCACTCTTTCCTAACAACCCTAAACATAACCCTAACCGCAACAAGAAGCTCAACCCGAGTTAGACCCGAAAAAAAACGTACGGTGCCACTTTCTGCCATCAAAAAGTGCTCTCAGCGGAAGCCTTTGGGTACACCTGAACTCCCTGGGGGAGCCTTTACGCAACCCCACACTCAACAGGACTCTGCGTCTTCACTCTTTCCTAACAACCCTAAACATAACCCTAACCGCAACAAGAAACTGAACCCGAGTTAGACCCGAAAAAGCACGTACGGTGCCACTTTCTGCCATCAAAAAGTGCTCTCAGCGGAAGCCTTTGGGTACACCTGAACTCCCTGGGGGAGCCTTTACGCAACCCCACACTCAACAGGACTCTGCGTCTTCACTCTTTCCTAACAACCCTAAACATAACCCTAACCGCAACAAGAAACTGAACCCGAGTTAGACCCGAAAAAGCACGTACGGTGCCACTTTCTGCCATCAAAAAGTGCTCTGAGCGGAAGCCTTTGGGTACACCTGAACTCCCTGGGGGAGCCTTTACGCAACCCCACACTCAACAGGACTCTGCGTCTTCACTCTTTCCTAACAACCCTAAACATAACCCTAACCGCAACAAGAAGCTGAACCCGAGTTAGACCCGAAAAAACACGTACGGTGCCACTTTCTGCCATCAAAAAGTGCTCTCAGCGGAAGCCTTTGGGTACACCTGAACTCCCTGGGGGAGCCTTTACGCAACCCCACACTCAACAGGACTCTGCGTCTTCACTCTTTCCTAACAACCCTAAACATAACCCTAACCGCAACAAGAAGCTGAACCCGAGTTAGACCCGAAAAAACACGTACGGTGCCACTTTCTGCCATCAAAAAGTGCTCTCAGCGGAAGCCTTTGGGTACACCTGAACTCCCTGGGGGAGCCTTTACGCAACCCCACACTCAACAGGACTCTGCGTCTTCACTCTTTCCTAACAACCCTAAACATAACCCTAACCGCAACAAGAAGCTGAACCCGAGTTAGACCCGAAAAAACACGTACGGTGCCACTTTCTGCCATCAAAAAGTGCTCTCAGCGGAAGCCTTTGGGTACACCTGAACTCCCTGGGGGAGCCTTTACGCAACCCCACACTCAACAGGACTCTGCGTCTTCACTCTTTCCTAACAACCCTAAACATAACCCTAACCGCAACAAGAAGCTGAACCCGAGTTAGACCCGAAAAAACACGTACGGTGCCACTTTCTGCCATCAAAAAGTGCTCTCAGCAGAAGCCTTTGGGTACACCTGAACTCCCTGGGGGAGCCTTTACGCAACCCCACACTCAACAGGACTCTGCGTCTTCACTCTTTCCTAACAACCCTAAACATAACCCTAACCGGAACAAGAAGCTGAACCCGAGTTAGACCCGAAAAAACACGTACGGTGCCACTTTCTGCCATCAAAAAGTGCTCTCAGCGGAAGCCTTTGGGTACACCTGAACTCCCTGGGGGAGCCTTTACGCAACCCCACACTCAACAGGACTCTGCGTCTTCACTCTTTCCTAACAACCCTAAACATAACCCTAACCGCAACAAGAAGCTGAACCCGAGTTAGACCCGAAAAAACACGTACGGTGCCACTTTCTGCCATCAAAAAGTGCTCTCAGCGGAAGCCTTTGGGTACACCTGAACTCCCTGGGGGAGCCTTTACGCAACCCCACACTCAACAGGACTCTGCGTCTTCACTCTTTCCTAACAACCCTAAACATAACCCTAACCGCAACAAGAAGCTGAACCCGAGTTAGACCCGAAAAAACACGTACGGTGCCACTTTCTGCCATCAAAAAGTGCTCTCAGCGGAAGCCTTTGGGTACACCTGAACTCCCTGGGGGAGCCTTTACGCAACCCCACACTCAACAGGACTCTGCGTCTTCACTCTTTCCTAACAACCCTAAACATAACCCTAACCGCAACAAGAAGCTGAACCCGAGTTAGACCCGAAAAAACACGTACGGTGCCACTTTCTGCCATCAAAAAGTGCTCTCAGCGGAAGCCTTTGGGTACACCTGAACTCCCTTGGGGAGCCTTTACGCAACCCCACACTCAACAGGACTCTGCGTCTTCACTCTTTCCTAACAACCCTAAACATAACCCTAACCGGAACAAGTAGCTGAACCCGAGTTAGACCCGAAAAAACACGTACGGTGCCACTTTCTGCCATCAAAAAGTGCTCTCAGCGGAAGCCTTAGGGTACACCTGAACTCCCTGGGGGAGCCTTTACGCAACTCCACACTCAACAGGACTCTGGGTCTTCACACTTTCCTAACAACTATAAACATAACCCTAACCGCAACAAGAAGCTCAACCCGAGTTAGACCCGAAAAAAAACGTACGGTGCCACTTTCTGCCATCAAAAAGTGCTCTCAGTGGAAGCCTTTGGGTACACCTGAACTCCCTGGGGGAGCCTTTACGCAACCCCACACTCAACAGGACTCTGCGTCTTCACTCTTTCCTAACAACCCTAAACATAACCCTAACCGCAACAAGAAGCTGAACCCGAGTTAGACCCGAAAAAACACGTACGGTGCCACTTTCTGCCATCAAAAAGTGCTCTCAGCGGAAGCCTTTGGGTACACCTGAACTCCCTGGGGGAGCCTTTACGCAACCCCACACTCAACAGGACTCTGCGTCTTCACTCTTTCCTAACAACCCTAAACATAACCCTAACCGCAACAAGAAGCTGAACCCGAGTTAGACCCGAAAAAACACGTACGGTGCCACTTTCTGCCATCAAAAAGTGCTCTCAGCGGAAGCCTTTGGGTACACCTGAACTCCCTGGGGGAGCCTTTACGCAACCCCACACTCAACAGGACTCTGCGTCTTCACTCTTTCCTAACAACCCTAAACATAACCCTAACCGCAACAAGAAGCTGAACCCGAGTTAGACCCGAAAAAACACGTACGGTGCCACTTTCTGCCATCAAAAAGTGCTCTCAGCGGAAGCCTTTGGGTACACCTGAACTCCCTGGGGGAGCCTTTACGCAACCCCACACTCAACAGGACTCTGCGTCTTCACTCTTTCCTAACAACCCTAAACATAACCCTAACCGCAACAAGAAGCTGAACCCGAGTTAGACCCGAAAAAACACGTACGGTGCCACTTTCTGCCATCAAAAAGTGCTCTCAGCGGAAGCCTTTGGGTACACCTGAACTCCCTGGGGGAGCCTTTACGCAACCCCACACTCAACAGGACTCTGCGTCTTCACTCTTTCCTAACAACCCTAAACATAACCCTAACCGCAACAAGAAGCTCAACCCGAGTTAGACCCGAAAAAACACGTACGGTGCACCTTTCTGCCATCAAAAAGTGCTCTCAGCGGAAGCCTTTGGGTACACCTGAACTCCCTGGGGGAGCCTTTACGCAACCCCACACTCAACAGGACTCTGCGTCTTCACTCTTTCCTAACAACCCTAAACATAACCCTAACCGCAACAAGAAGCTGAACCCGAGTTAGACCCGAAAAAACACGTACGGTGCCACTTTCTGCCATCAAAAAGTGCTCTCAGCGGAAGCCTTAGGGTACACCTGAACTCCCTGGGGGAGCCTTTACGCAACTCCACACTCAACAGGACTCTGGGTCTTCACTCTTTCCTAACAACTATAAACATAACCCTAACCTCAACAAGAAGCTCAACCCGAGTTAGACCCGAAAAAAAACGTACGGTGCCACTTTCTGCCATCAAAAAGTGCTCTCAGCAGAAGCCTTTGGGTACACCTGAACTCCCTGGGGGAGCCTTTACGCAACCCCACACTCAACAGGACTCTGCGTCTTCACTCTTTCCTAACAACCCTAAACATAACCCTAACCGCAACAAGAAGCTGAACCCAGTTAGAACCGAAAAAACACGTACGGTGCCACTTTCTGCCATCCAAAAGTGCTCTCAGCGGAAGCCTTTGGGTACACCTGAACTCCCTGGGGGAGCCTTTACGCAACCCCACACTCAACAGGACTCTGCGTCTTCACTCTTTCCTAACAACCCTAAACATAACCCTAACCGCAACAAGAAGCTGAACCCGAGTTAGACCCGAAAAAACACGTACGGTGCCACTTTCTGCCATCAAAAAGTGCTCTCAGCGGAAGCCTTTGGGTACACCTGAACTCCCTGGGGGAGCCTTTACGCAACCCCACACTCAACAGGACTCTGCGTCTTCACTCTTTCCTAACAACCCTAAACATAACCCTAACCGCAACAAGAAGCTGAACCCGAGTTAGACCCGAAAAAACACGTACGGTGCCACTTTCTGCCATCAAAAATTGCTCTCAGCAGAAGCCTTTGGGTACACCTGAACTCCCTGGGGGAGCCTTTACGCAACCCCACACTCAACAGGACTCTGCGTCTTCACTCTTTCCTAACAACCCTAAACATAACCCTAACCGGAACAAGTAGCTGAACCCGAGTTAGACCCGAAAAAACACGTACGGTGCCACTTTCTGCCATCAAAAAGTGCTCTCAGCGGAAGCCTTTGGGTACACCTGAACTCCCTGGGGGAGCCTTTACGCAACCCCACACTCAACAGGACTCTGCGTCTTCACTCTTTCCTAACAACCCTAAACATAACCCTAACCGGAACAAGAAGCTGAACCCGAGTTAGACCCGAAAAAACACGTACGGTGCCACTTTCTGCCATCAAAAAGTGCTCTCAGCGGAAGCCTTTGGGTACACCTGAACTCCCTGGGGGAGCCTTTACGCAACCCCACACTCAACAGGACTCTGCGTCTTCACTCTTTCCTAACAACCCTAAACATAACCCTAACCGCAACAAGAAGCTGAACCCGAGTTAGACCCGAAAAAACACGTACGGTGCCACTTTCTGCCATCAAAAAGTGCTCTCAGCGGAAGCCTTTGGGTACACCTGAACTCCCTGGGGGAGCCTTTACGCAACCCCACACTCAACAGGACTCTGCGTCTTCACTCTTTCCTAACAACCCTAAACATAACCCTAACCGCAACAAGAAGCTGAACCCGAGTTAGACCCGAAAAAACACGTACGGTGCCACTTTCTGCCATCAAAAAGTGCTCTCAGCGGAAGCCTTTGGGTACACCTGAACTCCCTGGGGGAGCCTTTACGCAACCCCACACTCAACAGGACTCTGCGTCTTCACTCTTTCCTAACAACCCTAAACATAACCCTAACCGCAACAAGAAACTGAACCCGAGTTAGACCCGAAAAAGCACGTACGGTGCCACTTTCTGCCATCAAAAAGTGCTCTCAGCGGAAGCCTTTGGGTACACCTGAACTCCCTGGGGGAGCCTTTACGCAACCCCACACTCAACAGGACTCTGCGTCTTCACTCTTTCCTAACAACCCTAAACATAACCCTAACCGCAACAAGAAACTGAACCCGAGTTAGACCCGAAAAAGCACGTACGGTGCCACTTTCTGCCATCAAAAAGTGCTCTGAGCGGAAGCCTTTGGGTACACCTGAACTCCCTGGGGGAGCCTTTACGCAACCCCACACTCAACAGGACTCTGCGTCTTCACTCTTTCCTAACAACCCTAAACATAACCCTAACCGCAACAAGAAGCTGAACCCGAGTTAGACCCGAAAAAACACGTACGGTGCCACTTTCTGCCATCAAAAAGTGCTCTCAGCGGAAGCCTTTGGGTACACCTGAACTCCCTGGGGGAGCCTTTACGCAACCCCACACTCAACAGGACTCTGCGTCTTCACTCTTTCCTAACAACCCTAAACATAACCCTAACCGCAACAAGAAGCTCAACCCGAGTTAGACCCGAAAAAACACGTACGGTGCCACTTTCTGCCATCAAAAAGTGCTCTCAGCGGAAGCCTTTGGGTACACCTGAACTCCCTGGGGGAGCCTTTACGCAACCCCACACTCAACAGGACTCTGCGTCTTCACTCTTTCCTAACAACCCTAAACATAACCCTAACCGCAACAAGAAGCTGAACCCGAGTTAGACCCGAAAAAACACGTACGGTGCCACTTTCTGCCATCAAAAAGTGCTCTCAGCGGAAGCCTTTGGGTACACCTGAACTCCCTGGGGGAGCCTTTACGCAACCCCACACTCAACAGGACTCTGCGTCTTCACTCTTTCCTAACAACCCTAAACATAACCCTAACCGCAACAAGAAGCTGAACCCGAGTTAGACCCGAAAAAACACGTACGGTGCCACTTTCTGCCATCAAAAAGTGCTCTCAGCAGAAGCCTTTGGGTACACCTGAACTCCCTGGGGGAGCCTTTATGCAACCCCACACTCAACAGGACTCTGCGTCTTCACTCTTTCCTAACAACCCTAAACATAACCCTAACCGGAACAAGTAGCTGAACCCGAGTTAGACCCGAAAAAACACGTACGGTGCCACTTTCTGCCATCAAAAAGTGCTCTCAGCGGAAGCCTTTGGGTACACCTGAACTCCCTGGGGGAGCCTTTACGCAACCCCACACTCAACAGGACTCTGCGTCTTCACTCTTTCCTAACAACCCTAAACATAACCCTAACCGCAACAAGAAGCTGAACCCGAGTTAGACCCGAAAAAACACGTACGGTGCCACTTTCTGCCATCCAAAAGTGCTCTCAGCGGAAGCCTTTGGGTACACCTGAACTCCCTGGGGGAGCCTTTACGCAACCCCACACTCAACAGGACTCTGCGTCTTCACTCTTTCCTAACAACCCTAAACATAACCCTAACCGCAACAAGAAGCTGAACCCGAGTTAGACCCGAAAAAACACGTACGGTGCCACTTTCTGCCATCAAAAAGTGCTCTCAGCGGAAGCCTTTGGGTACACCTGAACTCCCTGGGGGAGCCTTTACGCAACCCCACACTCAACAGGACTCTGCGTCTTCACTCTTTCCTAACAACCCTAAACATAACCCTAACCGCAACAAGAAGCTGAACCCGAGTTAGACCCGAAAAAACACGTACGGTGCCACTTTCTGCCATCAAAAAGTGCTCTCAGCGGAAGCCTTTGGGTACACCTGAACTCCCTGGGGGAGCCTTTACGCAACCCCACACTCAACAGGACTCTGCGTCTTCACTCTTTCCTAACAACCCTAAACATAACCCTAACCGCAACAAGAAGCTGAACCCGAGTTAGACCCGAAAAAACACGTACGGTGCCACTTTCTGCCATCAAAAAGTGCTCTCAGCGGAAGCCTTTGGGTACACCTGAACTCCCTTGGGGAGCCTTTACGCAACCCCACACTCAACAGGACTCTGCGTCTTCACTCTTTCCTAACAACCCTAAACATAACCCTAACCGCAACAAGAAGCTGAACCCGAGTTAGACCCGAAAAAACACGTACGGTGCCACTTTCTGCCATCAAAAAGTGCTCTCAGCGGAAGCCTTAGGGTACACCTGAACTCCCTGGGGGAGCCTTTACGCAACTCCACACTCAACAGGACTCTGGGTCTTCACTCTTTCCTAACAACTATAAACATAACCCTAACCGCAACAAGAAGCTCAACCCGAGTTAGACCCGAAAAAACACGTACGGTGCCACTTTCTGCCATCAAAAAGTGCTCTCAGCAGAAGCCTTTGGGTACACCTGAACTCCCTGGGGGAGCCTTTACGCAACCCCACACTCAACAGGACTCTGCGTCTTCACTCTTTCCTAACAACCCTAAACATAACCCTAACCGCAACAAGAAACTGAACCCGAGTTAGACCCGAAAAAGCACGTACGGTGCCACTTTCTGCCATCAAAAAGTGCTCTCAGCGGAAGCCTTTGGGTACACCTGAACTCCCTGGGGGAGCCTTTACGCAACCCCACACTCAACAGGACTCTGCGTCTTCACTCTTTCCTAACAACCCTAAACATAACCCTAACCGGAACAAGAAGCTGAACCCGAGTTAGACCCGAAAAAACACGTACGGTGCCACTTTCTGCCATCAAAAAGTGCTCTCAGCGGAAGCCTTTGGGTACACCTGAACTCCCTGGGGGAGCCTTTACGCAACCCCACACTCAACAGGACTCTGCGTCTTCACTCTTTCCTAACAACCCTAAACATAACCCTAACCGCAACAAGAAGCTCAACCCGAGTTAGACCCGAAAAAACACGTACGGTGCCACTTTCTGCCATCAAAAAGTGCTCTCAGCGGAAGCCTTTGGGTACACCTGAACTCCCTGGGGGAGCCTTTACGCAACCCCACACTCAACAGGACTCTGCGTCTTCACTCTTTCCTAACAACCCTAAACATAACCCTAACCGCAACAAGAAGCTGAACCCGAGTTAGACCCGAAAAAACACGTACGGTGCCACTTTCTGCCATCAAAAAGTGCTCTCAGCGGAAGCCTTTGGGTACACCTGAACTCCCTGGGGGAGCCTTTACGCAACCCCACACTCAACAGGACTCTGCGTCTTCACTCTTTCCTAACAACCCTAAACATAACCCTAACCGCAACAAGAAGCTCAACCCGAGTTAGACCCGAAAAAACACGTACGGTGCCACTTTCTGCCATCAAAAAGTGCTCTCAGCGGAAGCCTTTGGGTACACCTGAACTCCCTGGGGGAGCCTTTACGCAACCCCACACTCAACAGGACTCTGCGTCTTCACTCTTTCCTAACAACCCTAAACATAACCCTAACCGCAACAAGAAGCTGAACCCGAGTTAGACCCGAAAAAACACGTACGGTGCCACTTTCTGCCATCAAAAAGTGCTCTCAGCGGAAGCCTTAGGGTACACCTGAACTCCCTGGGGGAGCCTTTACGCAACTCCACACTCAACAGGACTCTGGGTCTTCACTCTTTCCTAACAACTATAAACATAACCCTAACCGCAACAAGAAGCTCAACCCGAGTTAGACCCGAAAAAAAACGTACGGTGCCACTTTCTGCCATCAAAAAGTGCTCTCAGCAGAAGCCTTTGGGTACACCTGAACTCCCTGGGGGAGCCTTTACGCAACCCCACACTCAACAGGACTCTGCGTCTTCACTCTTTCCTAACAACCCTAAACATAACCCTAACCGCAACAAGAAGCTGAACCCGAGTTAGACCCGAAAAAACACGTACGGTGCCACTTTCTGCCATCAAAAAGTGCTCTCAGCGGAAGCCTTTGGGTACACCTGAACTCCCTGGGGGAGCCTTTACGCAACCCCACACTCAACAGGACTCTGCGTCTTCACTCTTTCCTAACAACCCTAAACATAACCCTAACCGCAACAAGAAGCTGAACCCGAGTTAGACCCGAAAAAACACGTACGGTGCCACTTTCTGCCATCAAAAAGTGCTCTCAGCGGAAGCCTTTGGGTACACCTGAACTCCCTGGGGGAGCCTTTACGCAACCCCACACTCAACAGGACTCTGCGTCTTCACTCTTTCCTAACAACCCTAAACATAACCCTAACCGCAACAAGAAGCTGAACCCGAGTTAGACCCGAAAAAACACGTACGGTGCCACTTTCTGCCATCAAAAATTGCTCTCAGCAGAAGCCTTTGGGTACACCTGAACTCCCTGGGGGAGCCTTTACGCAACCCCACACTCAACAGGACTCTGCGTCTTCACTCTTTCCTAACAACCCTAAACATAACCCTAACCGGAACAAGTAGCTGAACCCGAGTTAGACCCGAAAAAACACGTACGGTGCCACTTTCTGCCATCAAAAAGTGCTCTCAGCGGAAGCCTTTGGGTACACCTGAACTCCCTGGGGGAGCCTTTACGCAACCCCACACTCAACAGGACTCTGCGTCTTCACTCTTTCCTAACAACCCTAAACATAACCCTAACCGGAACAAGAAGCTGAACCCGAGTTAGACCCGAAAAAACACGTACGGTGCCACTTTCTGCCATCCAAAAGTGCTCTCAGCGGAAGCCTTTGGGTACACCTGAACTCCCTGGGGGAGCCTTTACGCAACCCCACACTCAACAGGACTCTGCGTCTTCACTCTTTCCTAACAACCCTAAACATAACCCTAACCGCAACAAGAAGCTGAACCCGAGTTAGACCCGAAAAAACACGTACGGTGCCACTTTCTGCCATCAAAAAGTGCTCTCAGCGGAAGCCTTTGGGTACACCTGAACTCCCTGGGGGAGCCTTTACGCAACCCCACACTCAACAGGACTCTGCGTCTTCACTCTTTCCTAACAACCCTAAACATAACCCTAACCGCAACAAGAAGCTGAACCCGAGTTAGACCCGAAAAAACACGTACGGTGCCACTTTCTGCCATCAAAAAGTGCTCTCAGCGGAAGCCTTTGGGTACACCTGAACTCCCTGGGGGAGCCTTTACGCAACCCCACACTCAACAGGACTCTGCGTCTTCACTCTTTCCTAACAACCCTAAACATAACCCTAACCGCAACAAGAAGCTCAACCCGAGTTAGACCCGAAAAAACACGTACGGTGCCACTTTCTGCCATCAAAAAGTGCTCTCAGCGGAAGCCTTTGGGTACACCTGAACTCCCTGGGGGAGCCTTTACGCAACCCCACACTCAACAGGACTCTGCGTCTTCACTCTTTCCTAACAACCCTAAACATAACCCTAACCGCAACAAGAAGCTGAACCCGAGTTAGACCCGAAAAAACACGTACGGTGCCACTTTCTGCCATCAAAAAGTGCTCTCAGCGGAAGCCTTAGGGTACACCTGAACTCCCTGGGGGAGCCTTTACGCAACTCCACACTCAACAGGACTCTGGGTCTTCACTCTTTCCTAACAACTATAAACATAACCCTAACCGCATCAAGAATCTCAACCCGAGATAGACCCGAAAAAAAACGTACGGTGCCACTTTCTGCCATCAAAAAGTGCTCTCAGCAGAAGCCTTTGGGTACACCTGAACTCCCTGGGGGAGCCTTTACGCAACCCCACACTCAACAGGACTCTGCGTCTTCACTCTTTCCTAACAACCCTAAACATAACCCTAACCGCAACAAGAAGCTGAACCCGAGTTAGACCCGAAAAAACACGTACGGTGCCACTTTCTGCCATCCAAAAGTGCTCTCAGCGGAAGCCTTTGGGTACACCTGAACTCCCTGGGGGAGCCTTTACGCAACCCCACACTCAACAGGACTCTGCGTCTTCACTCTTTCCTAACAACCCTAAACATAACCCTAACCGCAACAAGAAGCTGAACCCGAGTTAGACCCGAAAAAACACGTACGGTGCCACTTTCTGCCATCAAAAAGTGCTCTCAGCGGAAGCCTTTGGGTACACCTGAACTCCCTGGGGGAGCCTTTACGCAACCCCACACTCAACAGGACTCTGCGTCTTCACTCTTTCCTAACAACCCTAAACATAACCCTAACCGCAACAAGAAGCTGAACCCGAGTTAGACCCGAAAAAACACGTACGGTGCCACTTTCTGCCATCAAAAATTGCTCTCAGCAGAAGCCTTTGGGTACACCTGAACTCCCTGGGGGAGCCTTTACGCAACCCCACACTCAACAGGACTCTGCGTCTTCACTCTTTCCTAACAACCCTAAACATAACCCTAACCGGAACAAGTAGCTGAACCCGAGTTAGACCCGAAAAAACACGTACGGTGCCACTTTCTGCCATCAAAAAGTGCTCTCAGCGGAAGCCTTTGGGTACACCTGAACTCCCTGGGGGAGCCTTTACGCAACCCCACACTCAACAGGACTCTGCGTCTTCACTCTTTCCTAACAACCCTAAACATAACCCTAACCGCAACAAGAAGCTCAACCCGAGTTAGACCCGAAAAAACACGTACGGTGCCACTTTCTGCCATCAAAAAGTGCTCTCAGCGGAAGCCTTTGGGTACACCTGAACTCCCTGGGGGAGCCTTTACGCAACCCCACACCCAACAGGACTCTGCGTCTTCACTCTTTCCTAACAACCCTAAACATAACCCTAACCGCAACAAGAAGCTGAACCCGAGTTAGACCCGAAAAAACACGTACGGTGCCACTTTCTGCCATCAAAAAGTGCTCTCAGCGGAAGCCTTAGGGTACACCTGAACTCCCTGGGGGAGCCTTTACGCAACTCCACACTCAACAGGACTCTGGGTCTTCACTCTTTCCTAACAACCCTAAACATAACCCTAACCGCAACAAGAAGCTGAACCCGAGTTAGACCCGAAAAAAAACGTACGGTGCCACTTTCTGCCATCAAAAAGTGCTCTCAGCGGAAGCCTTTGGGTACACCTGAACTCCCTGGGGGAGCCTTTACGCAACCCCACACTCAACAGGACTCTGCGTCTTCACTCTTTCCTAACAACCCTAAACATAACCCTAACCGCAACAAGAAACTGAACCCGAGTTAGACCCGAAAAAGCACGTACGGTGCCACTTTCTGCCATCAAAAAGTGCTCTCAGCGGAAGCCTTTGGGTACACCTGAACTCCCTGGGGGAGCCTTTACGCAACCCCACACTCAATAGGACTCTGCGTCTTCACTCTTTCCTAACAACCCTAAACATAACCCTAACCGCAACAAGAAGCTGAACCCGAGTTAGACCCGAAAAAACACGTACGGTGCCACTTTCTGCCATCAAAAAGTGCTCTCAGCGGAAGCCTTTGGGTACACCTGAACTCCCTGGGGGAGCCTTTACGCAACCCCACACTCAACAGGACTCTGCGTCTTCACTCTTTCCTAACAACCCTAAACATAACCCTAACCGCAACAAGAAGCTGAACCCGAGTTAGACCCGAAAAAACACGTACGGTGCCACTTTCTGCCATCAAAAAGTGCTCTCAGCGGAAGCCTTTGGGTACACCTGAACTCCCTGGGGGAGCCTTTACGCAACCCCACACTCAACAGGACTCTGCGTCTTCACTCTTTCCTAACAACCCTAAACATAACCCTAACCGCAACAAGAAGCTGAACCCGAGTTAGACCCGAAAAAACACGTACGGTGCCACTTTCTGCCATCAAAAAGTGCTCTCAGCAGAAGCCTTTGGGTACACCTGAACTCCCTGGGGGAGCCTTTACGCAACCCCACACTCAACAGGACTCTGCGTCTTCACTCTTTCCTAACAACCCTAAACATAACCCTAACCGGAACAAGTAGCTGAACCCGAGTTAGACCCGAAAAAACACGTACGGTGCCACTTTCTGCCATCAAAAAGTGCTCTCAGCGGAAGCCTTTGGGTACACCTGAACTCCCTGGGGGAGCCTTTACGCAACCCCACACTCAACAGGACTCTGCG
Source organism: Anser brachyrhynchus (assembly GCF_964034855.1). Classification (NCBI taxonomy): domain Eukaryota; kingdom Metazoa; phylum Chordata; class Aves; order Anseriformes; family Anatidae; genus Anser; species Anser brachyrhynchus. The sequence continues at coordinate 150,378 of NW_027663596.1, read as the reverse complement.
TCTTCACTCTTTCCTAACAACCCTAAACATAACCCTAACCGCAACAAGAAGCTGAACCCGAGTTAGACCCGAAAAAACACGTACGGTGCCACTTTCTGCCATCAAAAAGTGCTCTCAGCGGAAGCCTTTGGGTACACCTGAACTCACTGGGGGAGCCTTTACGCAACCCCACACTCAACAGGACTCTGCGTCTTCACTCTTTCCTAACAACCCTAAACATAACCCTAACCGCAACAAGAAGCTGAACCCGAGTTAGACCCGAAAAAACACGTACGGTGCCACTTTCTGCCATCAAAAAGTGCTCTCAGCGGAAGCCTTTGGGTACACCTGAACTCCCTGGGGGAGCCTTTACGCAACCCCACACTCAACAGGACTCTGCGTCTTCACTCTTTCCTAACAACCCTAAACATAACCCTAACCGCAACAAGAAGCTGAACCCGAGTTAGACCCGAAAAAACACGTACGGTGCCACTTTCTGCCATCAAAAAGTGCTCTCAGCGGAAGCCTTAGGGTACACCTGAACTCCCTGGGGGAGCCTTTACGCAACTCCACACTCAACAGGACTCTGGGTCTTCACTCTTTCCTAACAACTATAAACATAACCCTAACCGCAACAAGAAGCTCAACCCGAGTTAGACCCGAAAAAAAACGTACGGTGCCACTTTCTGCCATCAAAAAGTGCTCTCAGCAGAAGCCTTTGGGTACACCTGAACTCCCTGGGGGAGCCTTTACGCAACCCCACACTCAACAGGACTCTGCGTCTTCACTCTTTCCTAACAACCCTAAACATAACCCTAACCGCAACAAGAAACTGAACCCGAGTTAGACCCGAAAAAGCACGTACGGTGCCACTTTCTGCCATCCAAAAGTGCTCTCAGCGGAAGCCTTTGGGTACACCTGAACTCCCTGGGGGAGCCTTTACGCAACCCCACACTCAACAGGACTCTGCGTCTTCACTCTTTCCTAACAACCCTAAACATAACCCTAACCGGAACAAGAAGCTGAACCCGAGTTAGACCCGAAAAAACACGTACGGTGCCACTTTCTGCCATCAAAAAGTGCTCTCAGCGGAAGCCTTTGGGTACACCTGAACTCCCTGGGGGAGCCTTTACGCAACCCCACACTCAACAGGACTCTGCGTCTTCACTCTTTCCTAACAACCCTAAACATAACCCTAACCGCAACAAGAAGCTGAACCCGAGTTAGACCCGAAAAAACACGTACGGTGCCACTTTCTGCCATCAAAAAGTGCTCTCAGCGGAAGCCTTTGGGTACACCTGAACTCCCTGGGGGAGCCTTTACGCAACCCCACACTCAACAGGACTCTGCGTCTTCACTCTTTCCTAACAACCCTAAACATAACCCTAACCGCAACAAGAAGCTGAACCCGAGTTAGACCCGAAAAAACACGTACGGTGCCACTTTCTGCCATCCAAAAGTGCTCTCAGCGGAAGCCTTTGGGTACACCTGAACTCCCTGGGGGAGCCTTTACGCAACCCCACACTCAACAGGACTCTGCGTCTTCACTCTTTCCTAACAACCCTAAACATAACCCTAACCGCAACAAGAAGCTGAACCCGAGTTAGACCCGAAAAAACACGTACGGTGCCACTTTCTGCCATCAAAAAGTGCTCTCAGCGGAAGCCTTAGGGTACACCTGAACTCCCTGGGGGAGCCTTTACGCAACCCCACACTCAACAGGACTCTGGGTCTTCACTCTTTCCTAACAACTATAAACATAACCCTAACCGCAACAAGAAGCTCAACCCGAGTTAGACCCGAAAAAACACGTACGGTGCCACTTTCTGCCATCAAAAAGTGCTCTCAGCGGAAGCCTTTGGGTACACCTGAACTCCCTGGGGGAGCCTTTACGCAACCCCACACTCAACAGGACTCTGCGTCTTCACTCTTTCCTAACAACCCTAAACATAACCCTAACCGCAACAAGAAGCTGAACCCGAGTTAGACCCGAAAAAACACGTACGGTGCCACTTTCTGCCATCAAAAAGTGCTCTCAGCGGAAGCCTTTGGGTACACCTGAACTCCCTGGGGGAGCCTTTACGCAACCCCACACTCAACAGGACTCTGCGTCTTCACTCTTTCCTAACAACCCTAAACATAACCCTAACCGCAACAAGAAGCTCAACCCGAGTTAGACCCGAAAAAACACGTACGGTGCCACTTTCTGCCATCAAAAAGTGCTCTCAGCGGAAGCCTTTGGGTACACCTGAACTCCCTGGGGGAGCCTTTACGCAACCCCACACTCAACAGGACTCTGCGTCTTCACTCTTTCCTAACAACCCTAAACATAACCCTAACCGCAACAAGAAGCTGAACCCGAGTTAGACCCGAAAAAACACGTACGGTGCCACTTTCTGCCATCAAAAAGTGCTCTCAGCGGAAGCCTTAGGGTACACCTGAACTCCCTGGGGGAGCCTTTACGCAACTCCACACTCAACAGGACTCTGGGTCTTCACTCTTTCCTAACAACTATAAACATAACCCTAACCGCAACAAGAAGCTCAACCCGAGTTAGACCCGAAAAAAAACGTACGGTGCCACTTTCTGCCATCAAAAAGTGCTCTCAGCAGAAGCCTTTGGGTACACCTGAACTCCCTGGGGGAGCCTTTACGCAACCCCACACTCAACAGGACTCTGCGTCTTCACTCTTTCCTAACAACCCTAAACATAACCCTAACCGCAACAAGAAGCTGAACCCGAGTTAGACCCGAAAAAACACGTACGGTGCCACTTTCTGCCATCCAAAAGTGCTCTCAGCTGAAGCCTTTGGGTACACCTGAACTCCCTGGGGGAGCCTTTACGCAACCCCACACTCAACAGGACTCTGCGTCTTCACTCTTTCCTAACAACCCTAAACATAACCCTAACCGCAACAAGAAGCTGAACCCGAGTTAGACCCGAAAAAACACGTACGGTGCCACTTTCTGCCATCAAAAAGTGCTCTCAGCGGAAGCCTTTGGGTACACCTGAACTCCCTGGGGGAGCCTTTACGCAACCCCACACTCAACAGGACTCTGCGTCTTCACTCTTTCCTAACAACCCTAAACATAACCCTAACCGCAACAAGAAGCTGAACCCGAGTTAGACCCGAAAAAACACGTACGGTGCCACTTTCTGCCATCAAAAATTGCTCTCAGCAGAAGCCTTTGGGTACACCTGAACTCCCTGGGGGAGCCTTTACGCAACCCCACACTCAACAGGACTCTGCGTCTTCACTCTTTCCTAACAACCCTAAACATAACCCTAACCGGAACAAGTAGCTGAACCCGAGTTAGACCCGAAAAAACACGTACGGTGCCACTTTCTGCCATCAAAAAGTGCTCTCAGCGGAAGCCTTTGGGTACACCTGAACTCCCTGGGGGAGCCTTTACGCAACCCCACACTCAACAGGACTCTGCGTCTTCACTCTTTCCTAACAACCCTAAACATAACCCTAACCGCAACAAGAAGCTGAACCCGAGTTAGACCCGAAAAAACACGTACGGTGCCACTTTCTGCCATCAAAAAGTGCTCTCAGCGGAAGCCTTTGGGTACACCTGAACTCCCTGGGGGAGCCTTTACGCAACCCCACACTCAACAGGACTCTGCGTCTTCACTCTTTCCTAACAACCCTAAACATAACCCTAACCGCAACAAGAAGCTGAACCCGAGTTAGACCCGAAAAAACACGTACGGTGCCACTTTCTGCCATCAAAAAGTGCTCTCAGCGGAAGCCTTTGGGTACACCTGAACTCCCTGGGGGAGCCTTTACGCAACCCCACACTCAACAGGACTCTGCGTCTTCACTCTTTCCTAACAACCCTAAACATAACCCTAACCGCAACAAGAAGCTGAACCCGAGTTAGACCCGAAAAAACACGTACGGTGCCACTTTCTGCCATCAAAAAGTGCTCTCAGCGGAAGCCTTTGGGTACACCTGAACTCCCTGGGGGAGCCTTTACGCAACCCCACACTCAACAGGACTCTGCGTCTTCACTCTTTCCTAACAACCCTAAACATAACCCTAACCGCAACAAGAAACTGAACCCGAGTTAGACCCGAAAAAACACGTACGGTGCCACTTTCTGCCATCAAAAAGTGCTCTCAGCAGAAGCCTTTGGGTACACCTGAACTCCCTGGGGGAGCCTTTACGCAACCCCGCACTCAACAGGACTCTGCGTCTTCACTCTTTCCTAACAACCCTAAACATAACCCTAACCGGAACAAGTAGCTGAACCCGAGTTAGACCTGAAAAAACACGTACGGTGCCACTTTCTGCCATCAAAAAGTGCTCTGAGTGGAAGCCTTTGGGTACACCTGAACTCCCTGGGGGAGCCTTTACGCAACCCCACACTCAACAGGACTCTGCGTCTTCACTCTTTCCTAACAACCCTAAACATAACCCTAACCGCAACAAGAAGCTGAACCCGAGTTAGACCCGAAAAAACACGTACGGTGCCACTTTCTGCCATCAAAAAGTGCTCTCAGCGGAAGCCTTTGGGTACACCTGAACTCCCTGGGGGAGCCTTTACGCAACCCCACACTCAACAGGACTCTGCGTCTTCACTCTTTCCTAACAACCCTAAACATAACCCTAACCGCAACAAGAAGCTGAACCCGAGTTAGACCCGAAAAAACACGTACGGTGCCACTTTCTGCCATCAAAAAGTGCTCTCAGCGGAAGCCTTTGGGTACACCTGAACTCCCTGGGGGAGCCTTTACGCAACCCCGCACTCAACAGGACTCTGCGTCTTCACTCTTTCCTAACAACCCTAAACATAACCCTAACCGCAACAAGAAGCTCAACCCGAGTTAGACCCGAAAAAACACGTACGGTGCCACTTTCTGCCATCAAAAAGTGCTCTCAGCGGAAGCCTTTGGGTACACCTGAACTCCCTGGGGGAGCCTTTACGCAACCCCGCACTCAACAGGACTCTGCGTCTTCACTCTTTCCTAACAACCCTAAACATAACCCTAACCGCAACAAGAAGCTGAACCCGAGTTAGACCCGAAAAAACACGTACGGTGCCACTTTCTGCCATCAAAAAGTGCTCTCAGCGGAAGCCTTTGGGTACACCTGAACTCCCTGGGGGAGCCTTTACGCAACCCCACACTCAACAGGACTCTGCGTCTTCACTCTTTCCTAACAACCCTAAACATAACCCTAACCGCAACAAGAAGCTCAACCCGAGTTAGACCCGAAAAAACACGTACGGTGCCACTTTCTGCCATCAAAAAGTGCTCTCAGCGGAAGCCTTAGGGTACACCTGAACTCCCTGGGGGAGCCTTTACGCAACTCCACACTCAACAGGACTCTGGGTCTTCACTCTTTCCTAACAACCCTAAACATAACCCTGACCGCAAAAAGAAGCTCAACCCGAGTTAGACCCGAAAAAAAACGTACGGTGCCACTTTCTGCCATCAAAAAGTGCTCTCAGCGGAAGCCTTTGGGTACACCTGAACTCCCTGGGGGAGCCTTTACGCAACCCCACACTCAACAGGACTCTGCGTCTTCACTCTTTCCTAACAACCCTAAACATAACCCTAACCGCAACAAGAAACTGAACCCGAGTTAGACCCGAAAAAGCACGTACGGTGCCACTTTCTGCCATCAAAAAGTGCTCTCAGCGGAAGCCTTTGGGTACACCTGAACTCCCTGGGGGAGCCTTTACGCAACCCCACACTCAACAGGACTCTGCGTCTTCACTCTTTCCTAACAACCCTAAACATAACCCTAACCGCAACAAGAAGCTGAACCCGAGTTAGACCCGAAAAAACACGTACGGTGCCACTTTCTGCCATCAAAAAGTGCTCTCAGCGGAAGCCTTTGGGTACACCTGAACTCCCTGGGGGAGCCTTTACGCAACCCCACACTCAACAGGACTCTGCGTCTTCACTCTTTCCTAACAACCCTAAACATAACCCTAACCGCAACAAGAAGCTGAACCCGAGTTAGACCCGAAAAAACACGTACGGTGCCACTTTCTGCCATCAAAAAGTGCTCTCAGCGGAAGCCTTTGGGTACACCTGAACTCCCTGGGGGAGCCTTTACGCAACCCCACACTCAACAGGACTCTGCGTCTTCACTCTTTCCTAACAACCCTAAACATAACCCTAACCGCAACAAGAAGCTGAACCCGAGTTAGACCCGAAAAAACACGTACGGTGCCACTTTCTGCCATCAAAAAGTGCTCTGAGCGGAAGCCTTTGGGTACACCTGAACTCCCTGGGGGAGCCTTTACGCAACCCCACACTCAACAGGACTCTGCGTCTTCACTCTTTTCTAACAACCCTAAACATAACCCTAACCGCAACAAGAAGCTGAACCCGAGTTAGACCCGAAAAAACACGTACGGTGCCACTTTCTGCCATCAAAAAGTGCTCTCAGCGTAAGCCTTTGGGTACACCTGAACTCCCTGGGGGAGCCTTTACGCAACCCCACACTCAACAGGACTCTGCGTCTTCACTCTTTCCTAACAACCCTAAACATAACCCTAACCGCAACAAGAAGCTGAACCCGAGTTAGACCCGAAAAAACACGTACGGTGCCACTTTCTGCCATCAAAAAGTGCTCTCAGCGGAAGCCTTTGGGTACACCTGAACTCCCTGGGGGAGCCTTTACGCAACCCCACACTCAACAGGACTCTGCGTCTTCACTCTTTCCTAACAACCCTAAACATAACCCTAACCGCAACAAGAAGCTGAACCCGAGTTAGACCCGAAAAAACACGTACGGTGCCACTTTCTGCCATCAAAAAGTGCTCTCAGCAGAAGCCTTTGGGTACACCTGAACTCCCTGGGGGAGCCTTTACGCAACCCCACACTCAACAGGACTCTGCGTCTTCACTCTTTCCTAACAACCCTAAACATAACCCTAACCGGAACAAGTAGCTGAACCCGAGTTAGACCCGAAAAAACACGTACGGTGCCACTTTCTGCCATCAAAAAGTGCTCTCAGCGGAAGCCTTTGGGTACACCTGAACTCCCTGGGGGAGCCTTTACGCAACCCCACACTCAACAGGACTCTGCGTCTTCACTCTTTCCTAACAACCCTAAACATAACCCTAACCGCAACAAGAAGCTGAACCCGAGTTAGACCCGAAAAAACACGTACGGTGCCACTTTCTGCCATCAAAAAGTGCTCTCAGCGGAAGCCTTTGGGTACACCTGAACTCCCTGGGGGAGCCTTTACGCAACCCCACACTCAACAGGACTCTGCGTCTTCACTCTTTCCTAACAACCCTAAACATAACCCTAACCGCAACAAGAAGCTCAACCCGAGTTAGACCCGAAAAAACACGTACGGTGCCACTTTCTGCCATCAAAAAGTGCTCTCAGCGGAAGCCTTTGGGTACACCTGAACTCCCTGGGGGAGCCTTTACGCAACCCCACACTCAACAGGACTCTGCGTCTTCACTCTTTCCTAACAACCCTAAACATAACCCTAACCGCAACAAGAAGCTGAACCCGAGTTAGACCCGAAAAAGCACGTACGGTGCCACTTTCTGCCATCAAAAAGTGCTCTCAGCGGAAGCCTTTGGGTACACCTGAACTCACTGGGGGAGCCTTTACGCAACCCCACACTCAACAGGACTCTGCGTCTTCACTCTTTCCTAACAACCCTAAACATAACCCTAACCGGAACAAGAAGCTGAACCCGAGTTAGACCCGAAAAAACACGTACGGTGCCACTTTCTGCCATCAAAAATTGCTCTCAGCGGAAGCCTTTGGGTACACCTGAACTCCCTGGGGGAGCCTTTACGCAACCCCACACTCAACAGGACTCTGCGTCTTCACTCTTTCCTAACAACCCTAAACATAACCCTAACCGCAACAAGAAGCTGAACCCGAGTTAGACCCGAAAAAACACGTACGGTGCCACTTTCTGCCATCAAAAAGTGCTCTCAGCGGAAGCCTTTGGGTACACCTGAACTCCCTGGGGGAGCCTTTACGCAACCCCACACTCAACAGGACTCTGCGTCTTCACTCTTTCCTAACAACCCTAAACATAACCCTAACCGCAACAAGAAGCTGAACCCGAGTTAGACCCGAAAAAACACGTACGGTGCCACTTTCTGCCATCAAAAAGTGCTCTCAGCGGAAGCCTTTGGGTACACCTGAACTCCCTGGGGGAGCCTTTACGCAACCCCACACTCAACAGGACTCTGCGTCTTCACTCTTTCCTAACAACCCTAAACATAACCCTAACCGCAACAAGAAGCTGAACCCGAGTTAGACCCGAAAAAACACGTACGGTGCCACTTTCTGCCATCCAAAAGTGCTCTCAGCGGAAGCCTTTGGGTACACCTGAACTCCCTGGGGGAGCCTTTACGCAACCCCACACTCAACAGGACTCTGCGTCTTCACTCTTTCCTAACAACCCTAAACATAACCCTAACCGCAACAAGAAGCTGAACCCGAGTTAGACCCGAAAAAACACGTACGGTGCCACTTTCTGCCATCAAAAAGTGCTCTCAGCGGAAGCCTTTGGGTACACCTGAACTCCCTGGGGGAGCCTTTACGCAACCCCACACTCAACAGGACTCTGCGTCTTCACTCTTTCCTAACAACCCTAAACATAACCCTAACCGCAACAAGAAGCTGAACCCGAGTTAGACCCGAAAAAACACGTACGGTGCCACTTTCTGCCATCAAAAAGTGCTCTCAGCGGAAGCCTTTGGGTACACCTGAACTCCCTGGGGGAGCCTTTACGCAACCCCACACTCAACAGGACTCTGCGTCTTCACTCTTTCCTAACAACCCTAAACATAACCCTAACCGCAACAAGAAGCTGAACCCGAGTTAGACCCGAAAAAACACGTACGGTGCCACTTTCTGCCATCAAAAAGTGCTCTCAGCGGAAGCCTTTGGGTACACCTGAACTCCCTGGGGGAGCCTTTACGCAACCCCACACTCAACAGGACTCTGCGTCTTCACTCTTTCCTAACAACCCTAAACATAACCCTAACCGCAACAAGAAGCTGAACCCGAGTTAGACCCGAAAAAACACGTACGGTGCCACTTTCTGCCATCAAAAAGTGCTCTCAGTGGAAGCCTTTGGGTACACCTGAACTCCCTGGGGGAGCCTTTACGCAACCCCACACTCAACAGGACTCTGCGTCTTCACTCTTTCCTAACAACCCTAAACATAACCCTAACCGCAACAAGAAGCTGAACCCGAGTTAGACCCGAAAAAACACGTACGGTGCCACTTTCTGCCATCCAAAAGTGCTCTCAGCGGAAGCCTTTGGGTACACCTGAACTCCCTGGGGGAGCCTTTACGCAACCCCACACTCAACAGGACTCTGCGTCTTCACTCTTTCCTAACAACCCTAAACATAACCCTAACCGCAACAAGAAGCTGAACCCGAGTTAGACCCGAAAAAACACGTACGGTGCCACTTTCTGCCATCAAAAAGTGCTCTCAGCGGAAGCCTTTGGGTACACCTGAACTCCCTGGGGGAGCCTTTACGCAACCCCACACTCAACAGGACTCTGCGTCTTCACTCTTTCCTAACAACCCTAAACATAAGCCTAACCGCAACAAGAAGCTGAACCCGAGTTAGACCCGAAAAAACACGTACGGTGCCACTTTCTGCCATCAAAAAGTGCTCTCAGCGGAAGCCTTTGGGTACACCTGAACTCCCTGGGGGAGCCTTTACGCAACCCCACACTCAACAGGACTCTGCGTCTTCACTCTTTCCTAACAACCCTAAACATAACCCTAACCGCAACAAGAAGCTCAACCCGAGTTAGACCCGAAAAAACACGTACGGTGCCACTTTCTGCCATCAAAAAGTGCTCTCAGCGGAAGCCTCTGGGTACACCTGAACTCCCTGGGGGAGCCTTTACGCAACCCCACACTCAACAGGACTCTGCGTCTTCACTCTTTCCTAACAACCCTAAACATAACCCTAACCGCAACAAGAAGCTGAACCCGAGTTAGACCCGAAAAAACACGTACGGTGCCACTTTCTGCCATCCAAAAGTGCTCTCAGCGGAAGCCTTTGGGTACACCTGAACTCCCTGGGGGAGCCTTTACGCAACCCCACACTCAACAGGACTCTGCGTCTTCACTCTTTCCTAACAACCCTAAACATAACCCTAACCGCAACAAGTAGCTGAACCCGAGTTAGACCCGAAAAAACACGTACGGTGCCACTTTCTGCCATCAAAAAGTGCTCTCAGCGGAAGCCTTTGGGTACACCTGAACTCCCTGGGGGAGCCTTTACGCAACCCCACACTCAACAGGACTCTGCGTCTTCACTCTTTCTTAACAACCCTAAACATAACCCTAACCGCAACAAGAAGCTGAACCCGAGTTAGACCCGAAGAAACACGTACGGTGCCACTTTCTGCCATCAAAAAGTGCTCTCAGCGGAAGCCTTTGGGTACACCTGAACTCCCTGGGGGAGCCTTTACGCAACCCCACACTCAACAGGACTCTGCGTCTTCACTCTTTCCTAACAACCCTAAACATAACCCTAACCGCAACAAGAAGCTGAACCCGAGTTAGACCCGAAAAAACACGTACGGTGCCACTTTCTGCCATCAAAAATTGCTCTCAGCGGAAGCCTTTGGGTACACCTGAACTCCCTGGGGGAGCCTTTACGCAACCCCACACTCAACAGGACTCTGCGTCTTCACTCTTTCCTAACAACCCTAAACATAACCCTAACCGCAACAAGAAGCTGAACCCGAGTTAGACCCGAAAAAACACGTACGGTGCCACTTTCTGCCATCAAAAAGTGCTCTCAGCGGAAGCCTTTGGGTACACCTGAACTCCCTGGGGGAGCCTTTACGGAACCCCACACTCAACAGGACTCTGCGTCTTCACTCTTTCCTAACAACCCTAAACATAACCCTAACCGCAACAAGAAGCTGAACCCGAGTTAGACCCGAAAAAACACGTACGGTGCCACTTTCTGCCATCAAAAAGTGCTCTCAGCGGAAGCCTTTGGGTACACCTGAACTCCCTGGGGGAGCCTTTACGCAACCCCACACTCAACAGGACTCTGCGTCTTCACTCTTTCCTAACAACCCTAAACATAACCCTAACCGCAACAAGAAGCTCAACCCGAGTTAGACCCGAAAAAACACGTACGGTGCCACTTTCTGCCATCAAAAAGTGCTCTCAGCGGAAGCCTTAGGGTACACCTGAACTCCCTGGGGGAGCCTTTACGCAACTCCACACTCAACAGGACTCTGGGTCTTCACTCTTTCCTAACAACCCTAAACATAACCCTAACCGCAACAAGAAGCTCAACCCGAGTTAGACCCGAAAAAAAACGTACGGTGCCACTTTCTGCCATCAAAAAGTGCTCTCAGCGGAAGCCTTTGGGTACACCTGAACTCCCTGGGGGAGCCTTTACGCAACCCCACACTCAACAGGACTCTGCGTCTTCACTCTTTCCTAACAACCCTAAACATAACCCTAACCGCAACAAGAAACTGAACCCGAGTTAGACCCGAAAAAGCACGTACGGTGCCACTTTCTGCCATCAAAAAGTGCTCTCAGCGGAAGCCTTTGGGTACACCTGAACTCCCTGGGGGAGCCTTTACGCAACCCCACACTCAACAGGACTCTGCGTCTTCACTCTTTCCTAACAACCCTAAACATAACCCTAACCGCAACAAGAAACTGAACCCGAGTTAGACCCGAAAAAACACGTACGGTGCCACTTTCTGCCATCAAAAAGTGCTCTCAGCGGAAGCCTTTGGGTACACCTGAACTCCCTGGGGGAGCCTTTACGCAACCCCACACTCAACAGGACTCTGCGTCTTCACTCTTTCCTAACAACCCTAAACATAACCCTAACCGCAACAAGAAGCTGAACCCGAGTTAGACCCGAAAAAACACGTACGGTGCCACTTTCTGCCATCAAAAAGTGCTCTCAGCGGAAGCCTTTGGGTACACCTGAACTCCCTGGGGGAGCCTTTACGCAACCCCACACTCAACAGGACTCTGCGTCTTCACTCTTTCCTAACAACCCTAAACATAACCCTAACCGCAACAAGAAGCTGAACCCGAGTTAGACCCGAAAAAACACGTACGGTGCCACTTTCTGCCATCAAAAAGTGCTCTCAGCGGAAGCCTTTGGGTACACCTGAACTCCCTGGGGGAGCCTTTACGCAACCCCACACTCAACAGGACTCTGCGTCTTCACTCTTTCCTAACAACCCTAAACATAACCCTAACCGCAACAAGAAGCTGAACCCGAGTTAGACCCGAAAAAACACGTACGGTGCCACTTTCTGCCATCAAAAAGTGCTCTCAGCAGAAGCCTTTGGGTACACCTGAACTCCCTGGGGGAGCCTTTACGCAACCCCACACTCAACAGGACTCTGCGTCTTCACTCTTTCCTAACAACCCTAAACATAACCCTAACCGGAACAAGAAGCTGAACCCGAGTTAGACCCGAAAAAACACGTACGGTGCCACTTTCTGCCATCAAAAAGTGCTCTCAGCGGAAGCCTTTGGGTACACCTGAACTCCCTGGGGGAGCCTTTACGCAACCCCACACTCAACAGGACTCTGCGTCTTCACTCTTTCCTAACAACCCTAAACATAACCCTAACCGCAACAAGAAGCTGAACCCGAGTTAGACCCGAAAAAACACGTACGGTGCCACTTTCTGCCATCAAAAAGTGCTCTCAGCGGAAGCCTTTGGGTACACCTGAACTCCCTGGGGGAGCCTTTACGCAACCCCACACTCAACAGGACTCTGCGTCTTCACTCTTTCCTAACAACCCTAAACATAACCCTAACCGCAACAAGAAGCTGAACCCGAGTTAGACCCGAAAAAACACGTACGGTGCCACTTTCTGCCATCAAAAAGTGCTCTCAGCGGAAGCCTTTGGGTACACCTGAACTCCCTGGGGGAGCCTTTACGCAACCCCACACTCAACAGGACTCTGCGTCTTCACTCTTTCCTAACAACCCTAAACATAACCCTAACCGCAACAAGAAGCTGAACCCGAGTTAGACCCGAAAAAACACGTACGGTGCCACTTTCTGCCATCAAAAAGTGCTCTCAGCGGAAGCCTTTGGGTACACCTGAACTCCCTTGGGGAGCCTTTACGCAACCCCACACTCAACAGGACTCTGCGTCTTCACTCTTTCCTAACAACCCTAAACATAACCCTAACCGGAACAAGTAGCTGAACCCGAGTTAGACCCGAAAAAACACGTACGGTGCCACTTTCTGCCATCAAAAAGTGCTCTCAGCGGAAGCCTTAGGGTACACCTGAACTCCCTGGGGGAGCCTTTACGCAACTCCACACTCAACAGGACTCTGGGTCTTCACACTTTCCTAACAACTATAAACATAACCCTAACCGCAACAAGAAGCTCAACCCGAGTTAGACCCGAAAAAAAACGTACGGTGCCACTTTCTGCCATCAAAAAGTGCTCTCAGTGGAAGCCTTTGGGTACACCTGAACTCCCTGGGGGAGCCTTTACGCAACCCCACACTCAACAGGACTCTGCGTCTTCACTCTTTCCTAACAACCCTAAACATAACCCTAACCGCAACAAGAAGCTGAACCCGAGTTAGACCCGAAAAAACACGTACGGTGCCACTTTCTGCCATCAAAAAGTGCTCTCAGCGGAAGCCTTTGGGTACACCTGAACTCCCTGGGGGAGCCTTTACGCAACCCCACACTCAACAGGACTCTGCGTCTTCACTCTTTCCTAACAACCCTAAACATAACCCTAACCGCAACAAGAAGCTGAACCCGAGTTAGACCCGAAAAAACACGTACGGTGCCACTTTCTGCCATCAAAAAGTGCTCTCAGCGGAAGCCTTTGGGTACACCTGAACTCCCTGGGGGAGCCTTTACGCAACCCCACACTCAACAGGACTCTGCGTCTTCACTCTTTCCTAACAACCCTAAACATAACCCTAACCGCAACAAGAAGCTGAACCCGAGTTAGACCCGAAAAAACACGTACGGTGCCACTTTCTGCCATCAAAAAGTGCTCTCAGCGGAAGCCTTTGGGTACACCTGAACTCCCTGGGGGAGCCTTTACGCAACCCCACACTCAACAGGACTCTGCGTCTTCACTCTTTCCTAACAACCCTAAACATAACCCTAACCGCAACAAGAAGCTGAACCCGAGTTAGACCCGAAAAAACACGTACGGTGCCACTTTCTGCCATCAAAAAGTGCTCTCAGCGGAAGCCTTTGGGTACACCTGAACTCCCTGGGGGAGCCTTTACGCAACCCCACACTCAACAGGACTCTGCGTCTTCACTCTTTCCTAACAACCCTAAACATAACCCTAACCGCAACAAGAAGCTCAACCCGAGTTAGACCCGAAAAAACACGTACGGTGCACCTTTCTGCCATCAAAAAGTGCTCTCAGCGGAAGCCTTTGGGTACACCTGAACTCCCTGGGGGAGCCTTTACGCAACCCCACACTCAACAGGACTCTGCGTCTTCACTCTTTCCTAACAACCCTAAACATAACCCTAACCGCAACAAGAAGCTGAACCCGAGTTAGACCCGAAAAAACACGTACGGTGCCACTTTCTGCCATCAAAAAGTGCTCTCAGCGGAAGCCTTAGGGTACACCTGAACTCCCTGGGGGAGCCTTTACGCAACTCCACACTCAACAGGACTCTGGGTCTTCACTCTTTCCTAACAACTATAAACATAACCCTAACCGCAACAAGAAGCTCAACCCGAGTTAGACCCGAAAAAAAACGTACGGTGCCACTTTCTGCCATCAAAAAGTGCTCTCAGCAGAAGCCTTTGGGTACACCTGAACTCCCTGGGGGAGCCTTTACGCAACCCCACACTCAACAGGACTCTGCGTCTTCACTCTTTCCTAACAACCCTAAACATAACCCTAACCGCAACAAGAAGCTGAACCCAGTTAGAACCGAAAAAACACGTACGGTGCCACTTTCTGCCATCCAAAAGTGCTCTCAGCGGAAGCCTTTGGGTACACCTGAACTCCCTGGGGGAGCCTTTACGCAACCCCACACTCAACAGGACTCTGCGTCTTCACTCTTTCCTAACAACCCTAAACATAACCCTAACCGCAACAAGAAGCTGAACCCGAGTTAGACCCGAAAAAACACGTACGGTGCCACTTTCTGCCATCAAAAAGTGCTCTCAGCGGAAGCCTTTGGGTACACCTGAACTCCCTGGGGGAGCCTTTACGCAACCCCACACTCAACAGGACTCTGCGTCTTCACTCTTTCCTAACAACCCTAAACATAACCCTAACCGCAACAAGAAGCTGAACCCGAGTTAGACCCGAAAAAACACGTACGGTGCCACTTTCTGCCATCAAAAATTGCTCTCAGCAGAAGCCTTTGGGTACACCTGAACTCCCTGGGGGAGCCTTTACGCAACCCCACACTCAACAGGACTCTGCGTCTTCACTCTTTCCTAACAACCCTAAACATAACCCTAACCGGAACAAGTAGCTGAACCCGAGTTAGACCCGAAAAAACACGTACGGTGCCACTTTCTGCCATCAAAAAGTGCTCTCAGCGGAAGCCTTTGGGTACACCTGAACTCCCTGGGGGAGCCTTTACGCAACCCCACACTCAACAGGACTCTGCGTCTTCACTCTTTCCTAACAACCCTAAACATAACCCTAACCGGAACAAGAAGCTGAACCCGAGTTAGACCCGAAAAAACACGTACGGTGCCACTTTCTGCCATCAAAAAGTGCTCTCAGCGGAAGCCTTTGGGTACACCTGAACTCCCTGGGGGAGCCTTTACGCAACCCCACACTCAACAGGACTCTGCGTCTTCACTCTTTCCTAACAACCCTAAACATAACCCTAACCGCAACAAGAAGCTGAACCCGAGTTAGACCCGAAAAAACACGTACGGTGCCACTTTCTGCCATCAAAAAGTGCTCTCAGCGGAAGCCTTTGGGTACACCTGAACTCCCTGGGGGAGCCTTTACGCAACCCCACACTCAACAGGACTCTGCGTCTTCACTCTTTCCTAACAACCCTAAACATAACCCTAACCGCAACAAGAAGCTGAACCCGAGTTAGACCCGAAAAAACACGTACGGTGCCACTTTCTGCCATCAAAAAGTGCTCTCAGCGGAAGCCTTTGGGTACACCTGAACTCCCTGGGGGAGCCTTTACGCAACCCCACACTCAACAGGACTCTGCGTCTTCACTCTTTCCTAACAACCCTAAACATAACCCTAACCGCAACAAGAAACTGAACCCGAGTTAGACCCGAAAAAGCACGTACGGTGCCACTTTCTGCCATCAAAAAGTGCTCTCAGCGGAAGCCTTTGGGTACACCTGAACTCCCTGGGGGAGCCTTTACGCAACCCCACACTCAACAGGACTCTGCGTCTTCACTCTTTCCTAACAACCCTAAACATAACCCTAACCGCAACAAGAAACTGAACCCGAGTTAGACCCGAAAAAGCACGTACGGTGCCACTTTCTGCCATCAAAAAGTGCTCTGAGCGGAAGCCTTTGGGTACACCTGAACTCCCTGGGGGAGCCTTTACGCAACCCCACACTCAACAGGACTCTGCGTCTTCACTCTTTCCTAACAACCCTAAACATAACCCTAACCGCAACAAGAAGCTGAACCCGAGTTAGACCCGAAAAAACACGTACGGTGCCACTTTCTGCCATCAAAAAGTGCTCTCAGCGGAAGCCTTTGGGTACACCTGAACTCCCTGGGGGAGCCTTTACGCAACCCCACACTCAACAGGACTCTGCGTCTTCACTCTTTCCTAACAACCCTAAACATAACCCTAACCGCAACAAGAAGCTCAACCCGAGTTAGACCCGAAAAAACACGTACGGTGCCACTTTCTGCCATCAAAAAGTGCTCTCAGCGGAAGCCTTTGGGTACACCTGAACTCCCTGGGGGAGCCTTTACGCAACCCCACACTCAACAGGACTCTGCGTCTTCACTCTTTCCTAACAACCCTAAACATAACCCTAACCGCAACAAGAAGCTGAACCCGAGTTAGACCCGAAAAAACACGTACGGTGCCACTTTCTGCCATCAAAAAGTGCTCTCAGCGGAAGCCTTTGGGTACACCTGAACTCCCTGGGGGAGCCTTTACGCAACCCCACACTCAACAGGACTCTGCGTCTTCACTCTTTCCTAACAACCCTAAACATAACCCTAACCGCAACAAGAAGCTGAACCCGAGTTAGACCCGAAAAAACACGTACGGTGCCACTTTCTGCCATCAAAAAGTGCTCTCAGCAGAAGCCTTTGGGTACACCTGAACTCCCTGGGGGAGCCTTTATGCAACCCCACACTCAACAGGACTCTGCGTCTTCACTCTTTCCTAACAACCCTAAACATAACCCTAACCGGAACAAGTAGCTGAACCCGAGTTAGACCCGAAAAAACACGTACGGTGCCACTTTCTGCCATCAAAAAGTGCTCTCAGCGGAAGCCTTTGGGTACACCTGAACTCCCTGGGGGAGCCTTTACGCAACCCCACACTCAACAGGACTCTGCGTCTTCACTCTTTCCTAACAACCCTAAACATAACCCTAACCGCAACAAGAAGCTGAACCCGAGTTAGACCCGAAAAAACACGTACGGTGCCACTTTCTGCCATCCAAAAGTGCTCTCAGCGGAAGCCTTTGGGTACACCTGAACTCCCTGGGGGAGCCTTTACGCAACCCCACACTCAACAGGACTCTGCGTCTTCACTCTTTCCTAACAACCCTAAACATAACCCTAACCGCAACAAGAAGCTGAACCCGAGTTAGACCCGAAAAAACACGTACGGTGCCACTTTCTGCCATCAAAAAGTGCTCTCAGCGGAAGCCTTTGGGTACACCTGAACTCCCTGGGGGAGCCTTTACGCAACCCCACACTCAACAGGACTCTGCGTCTTCACTCTTTCCTAACAACCCTAAACATAACCCTAACCGCAACAAGAAGCTGAACCCGAGTTAGACCCGAAAAAACACGTACGGTGCCACTTTCTGCCATCAAAAAGTGCTCTCAGCGGAAGCCTTTGGGTACACCTGAACTCCCTGGGGGAGCCTTTACGCAACCCCACACTCAACAGGACTCTGCGTCTTCACTCTTTCCTAACAACCCTAAACATAACCCTAACCGCAACAAGAAGCTGAACCCGAGTTAGACCCGAAAAAACACGTACGGTGCCACTTTCTGCCATCAAAAAGTGCTCTCAGCGGAAGCCTTTGGGTACACCTGAACTCCCTTGGGGAGCCTTTACGCAACCCCACACTCAACAGGACTCTGCGTCTTCACTCTTTCCTAACAACCCTAAACATAACCCTAACCGCAACAAGAAGCTGAACCCGAGTTAGACCCGAAAAAACACGTACGGTGCCACTTTCTGCCATCAAAAAGTGCTCTCAGCGGAAGCCTTAGGGTACACCTGAACTCCCTGGGGGAGCCTTTACGCAACTCCACACTCAACAGGACTCTGGGTCTTCACTCTTTCCTAACAACTATAAACATAACCCTAACCGCAACAAGAAGCTCAACCCGAGTTAGACCCGAAAAAACACGTACGGTGCCACTTTCTGCCATCAAAAAGTGCTCTCAGCAGAAGCCTTTGGGTACACCTGAACTCCCTGGGGGAGCCTTTACGCAACCCCACACTCAACAGGACTCTGCGTCTTCACTCTTTCCTAACAACCCTAAACATAACCCTAACCGCAACAAGAAACTGAACCCGAGTTAGACCCGAAAAAGCACGTACGGTGCCACTTTCTGCCATCAAAAAGTGCTCTCAGCGGAAGCCTTTGGGTACACCTGAACTCCCTGGGGGAGCCTTTACGCAACCCCACACTCAACAGGACTCTGCGTCTTCACTCTTTCCTAACAACCCTAAACATAACCCTAACCGGAACAAGAAGCTGAACCCGAGTTAGACCCGAAAAAACACGTACGGTGCCACTTTCTGCCATCAAAAAGTGCTCTCAGCGGAAGCCTTTGGGTACACCTGAACTCCCTGGGGGAGCCTTTACGCAACCCCACACTCAACAGGACTCTGCGTCTTCACTCTTTCCTAACAACCCTAAACATAACCCTAACCGCAACAAGAAGCTCAACCCGAGTTAGACCCGAAAAAACACGTACGGTGCCACTTTCTGCCATCAAAAAGTGCTCTCAGCGGAAGCCTTTGGGTACACCTGAACTCCCTGGGGGAGCCTTTACGCAACCCCACACTCAACAGGACTCTGCGTCTTCACTCTTTCCTAACAACCCTAAACATAACCCTAACCGCAACAAGAAGCTGAACCCGAGTTAGACCCGAAAAAACACGTACGGTGCCACTTTCTGCCATCAAAAAGTGCTCTCAGCGGAAGCCTTTGGGTACACCTGAACTCCCTGGGGGAGCCTTTACGCAACCCCACACTCAACAGGACTCTGCGTCTTCACTCTTTCCTAACAACCCTAAACATAACCCTAACCGCAACAAGAAGCTCAACCCGAGTTAGACCCGAAAAAACACGTACGGTGCCACTTTCTGCCATCAAAAAGTGCTCTCAGCGGAAGCCTTTGGGTACACCTGAACTCCCTGGGGGAGCCTTTACGCAACCCCACACTCAACAGGACTCTGCGTCTTCACTCTTTCCTAACAACCCTAAACATAACCCTAACCGCAACAAGAAGCTGAACCCGAGTTAGACCCGAAAAAACACGTACGGTGCCACTTTCTGCCATCAAAAAGTGCTCTCAGCGGAAGCCTTAGGGTACACCTGAACTCCCTGGGGGAGCCTTTACGCAACTCCACACTCAACAGGACTCTGGGTCTTCACTCTTTCCTAACAACTATAAACATAACCCTAACCGCAACAAGAAGCTCAACCCGAGTTAGACCCGAAAAAAAACGTACGGTGCCACTTTCTGCCATCAAAAAGTGCTCTCAGCAGAAGCCTTTGGGTACACCTGAACTCCCTGGGGGAGCCTTTACGCAACCCCACACTCAACAGGACTCTGCGTCTTCACTCTTTCCTAACAACCCTAAACATAACCCTAACCGCAACAAGAAGCTGAACCCGAGTTAGACCCGAAAAAACACGTACGGTGCCACTTTCTGCCATCAAAAAGTGCTCTCAGCGGAAGCCTTTGGGTACACCTGAACTCCCTGGGGGAGCCTTTACGCAACCCCACACTCAACAGGACTCTGCGTCTTCACTCTTTCCTAACAACCCTAAACATAACCCTAACCGCAACAAGAAGCTGAACCCGAGTTAGACCCGAAAAAACACGTACGGTGCCACTTTCTGCCATCAAAAATTGCTCTCAGCAGAAGCCTTTGGGTACACCTGAACTCCCTGGGGGAGCCTTTACGCAACCCCACACTCAACAGGACTCTGCGTCTTCACTCTTTCCTAACAACCCTAAACATAACCCTAACCGGAACAAGTAGCTGAACCCGAGTTAGACCCGAAAAAACACGTACGGTGCCACTTTCTGCCATCAAAAAGTGCTCTCAGCGGAAGCCTTTGGGTACACCTGAACTCCCTGGGGGAGCCTTTACGCAACCCCACACTCAACAGGACTCTGCGTCTTCACTCTTTCCTAACAACCCTAAACATAACCCTAACCGGAACAAGAAGCTGAACCCGAGTTAGACCCGAAAAAACACGTACGGTGCCACTTTCTGCCATCCAAAAGTGCTCTCAGCGGAAGCCTTTGGGTACACCTGAACTCCCTGGGGGAGCCTTTACGCAACCCCACACTCAACAGGACTCTGCGTCTTCACTCTTTCCTAACAACCCTAAACATAACCCTAACCGCAACAAGAAGCTGAACCCGAGTTAGACCCGAAAAAACACGTACGGTGCCACTTTCTGCCATCAAAAAGTGCTCTCAGCGGAAGCCTTTGGGTACACCTGAACTCCCTGGGGGAGCCTTTACGCAACCCCACACTCAACAGGACTCTGCGTCTTCACTCTTTCCTAACAACCCTAAACATAACCCTAACCGCAACAAGAAGCTGAACCCGAGTTAGACCCGAAAAAACACGTACGGTGCCACTTTCTGCCATCAAAAAGTGCTCTCAGCGGAAGCCTTTGGGTACACCTGAACTCCCTGGGGGAGCCTTTACGCAACCCCACACTCAACAGGACTCTGCGTCTTCACTCTTTCCTAACAACCCTAAACATAACCCTAACCGCAACAAGAAGCTCAACCCGAGTTAGACCCGAAAAAACACGTACGGTGCCACTTTCTGCCATCAAAAAGTGCTCTCAGCGGAAGCCTTTGGGTACACCTGAACTCCCTGGGGGAGCCTTTACGCAACCCCACACTCAACAGGACTCTGCGTCTTCACTCTTTCCTAACAACCCTAAACATAACCCTAACCGCAACAAGAAGCTGAACCCGAGTTAGACCCGAAAAAACACGTACGGTGCCACTTTCTGCCATCAAAAAGTGCTCTCAGCGGAAGCCTTAGGGTACACCTGAACTCCCTGGGGGAGCCTTTACGCAACTCCACACTCAACAGGACTCTGGGTCTTCACTCTTTCCTAACAACTATAAACATAACCCTAACCGCATCAAGAATCTCAACCCGAGATAGACCCGAAAAAAAACGTACGGTGCCACTTTCTGCCATCAAAAAGTGCTCTCAGCAGAAGCCTTTGGGTACACCTGAACTCCCTGGGGGAGCCTTTACGCAACCCCACACTCAACAGGACTCTGCGTCTTCACTCTTTCCTAACAACCCTAAACATAACCCTAACCGCAACAAGAAGCTGAACCCGAGTTAGACCCGAAAAAACACGTACGGTGCCACTTTCTGCCATCCAAAAGTGCTCTCAGCGGAAGCCTTTGGGTACACCTGAACTCCCTGGGGGAGCCTTTACGCAACCCCACACTCAACAGGACTCTGCGTCTTCACTCTTTCCTAACAACCCTAAACATAACCCTAACCGCAACAAGAAGCTGAACCCGAGTTAGACCCGAAAAAACACGTACGGTGCCACTTTCTGCCATCAAAAAGTGCTCTCAGCGGAAGCCTTTGGGTACACCTGAACTCCCTGGGGGAGCCTTTACGCAACCCCACACTCAACAGGACTCTGCGTCTTCACTCTTTCCTAACAACCCTAAACATAACCCTAACCGCAACAAGAAGCTGAACCCGAGTTAGACCCGAAAAAACACGTACGGTGCCACTTTCTGCCATCAAAAATTGCTCTCAGCAGAAGCCTTTGGGTACACCTGAACTCCCTGGGGGAGCCTTTACGCAACCCCACACTCAACAGGACTCTGCGTCTTCACTCTTTCCTAACAACCCTAAACATAACCCTAACCGGAACAAGTAGCTGAACCCGAGTTAGACCCGAAAAAACACGTACGGTGCCACTTTCTGCCATCAAAAAGTGCTCTCAGCGGAAGCCTTTGGGTACACCTGAACTCCCTGGGGGAGCCTTTACGCAACCCCACACTCAACAGGACTCTGCGTCTTCACTCTTTCCTAACAACCCTAAACATAACCCTAACCGCAACAAGAAGCTCAACCCGAGTTAGACCCGAAAAAACACGTACGGTGCCACTTTCTGCCATCAAAAAGTGCTCTCAGCGGAAGCCTTTGGGTACACCTGAACTCCCTGGGGGAGCCTTTACGCAACCCCACACCCAACAGGACTCTGCGTCTTCACTCTTTCCTAACAACCCTAAACATAACCCTAACCGCAACAAGAAGCTGAACCCGAGTTAGACCCGAAAAAACACGTACGGTGCCACTTTCTGCCATCAAAAAGTGCTCTCAGCGGAAGCCTTAGGGTACACCTGAACTCCCTGGGGGAGCCTTTACGCAACTCCACACTCAACAGGACTCTGGGTCTTCACTCTTTCCTAACAACCCTAAACATAACCCTAACCGCAACAAGAAGCTGAACCCGAGTTAGACCCGAAAAAAAACGTACGGTGCCACTTTCTGCCATCAAAAAGTGCTCTCAGCGGAAGCCTTTGGGTACACCTGAACTCCCTGGGGGAGCCTTTACGCAACCCCACACTCAACAGGACTCTGCGTCTTCACTCTTTCCTAACAACCCTAAACATAACCCTAACCGCAACAAGAAACTGAACCCGAGTTAGACCCGAAAAAGCACGTACGGTGCCACTTTCTGCCATCAAAAAGTGCTCTCAGCGGAAGCCTTTGGGTACACCTGAACTCCCTGGGGGAGCCTTTACGCAACCCCACACTCAATAGGACTCTGCGTCTTCACTCTTTCCTAACAACCCTAAACATAACCCTAACCGCAACAAGAAGCTGAACCCGAGTTAGACCCGAAAAAACACGTACGGTGCCACTTTCTGCCATCAAAAAGTGCTCTCAGCGGAAGCCTTTGGGTACACCTGAACTCCCTGGGGGAGCCTTTACGCAACCCCACACTCAACAGGACTCTGCGTCTTCACTCTTTCCTAACAACCCTAAACATAACCCTAACCGCAACAAGAAGCTGAACCCGAGTTAGACCCGAAAAAACACGTACGGTGCCACTTTCTGCCATCAAAAAGTGCTCTCAGCGGAAGCCTTTGGGTACACCTGAACTCCCTGGGGGAGCCTTTACGCAACCCCACACTCAACAGGACTCTGCGTCTTCACTCTTTCCTAACAACCCTAAACATAACCCTAACCGCAACAAGAAGCTGAACCCGAGTTAGACCCGAAAAAACACGTACGGTGCCACTTTCTGCCATCAAAAAGTGCTCTCAGCAGAAGCCTTTGGGTACACCTGAACTCCCTGGGGGAGCCTTTACGCAACCCCACACTCAACAGGACTCTGCGTCTTCACTCTTTCCTAACAACCCTAAACATAACCCTAACCGGAACAAGTAGCTGAACCCGAGTTAGACCCGAAAAAACACGTACGGTGCCACTTTCTGCCATCAAAAAGTGCTCTCAGCGGAAGCCTTTGGGTACACCTGAACTCCCTGGGGGAGCCTTTACGCAACCCCACACTCAACAGGACTCTGCGTCTTCACTCTTTCCTAACAACCCTAAACATAACCCTAACCGCAACAAGAAGCTGAACCCGAGTTAGACCCGAAAAAACACGTACGGTGCCACTTTCTGCCATCAAAAAGTGCTCTCAGCGGAAGCCTTTGGGTACACCTGAACTCACTGGGGGAGCCTTTACGCAACCCCACACTCAACAGGACTCTGCGTCTTCACTCTTTCCTAACAACCCTAAACATAACCCTAACCGCAACAAGAAGCTGAACCCGAGTTAGACCCGAAAAAACACGTACGGTGCCACTTTCTGCCATCAAAAAGTGCTCTCAGCGGAAGCCTTTGGGTACACCTGAACTCCCTGGGGGAGCCTTTACGCAACCCCACACTCAACAGGACTCTGCGTCTTCACTCTTTCCTAACAACCCTAAACATAACCCTAACCGCAACAAGAAGCTGAACCCGAGTTAGACCCGAAAAAACACGTACGGTGCCACTTTCTGCCATCAAAAAGTGCTCTCAGCGGAAGCCTTAGGGTACACCTGAACTCCCTGGGGGAGCCTTTACGCAACTCCACACTCAACAGGACTCTGGGTCTTCACTCTTTCCTAACAACTATAAACATAACCCTAACCGCAACAAGAAGCTCAACCCGAGTTAGACCCGAAAAAAAACGTACGGTGCCACTTTCTGCCATCAAAAAGTGCTCTCAGCAGAAGCCTTTGGGTACACCTGAACTCCCTGGGGGAGCCTTTACGCAACCCCACACTCAACAGGACTCTGCGTCTTCACTCTTTCCTAACAACCCTAAACATAACCCTAACCGCAACAAGAAACTGAACCCGAGTTAGACCCGAAAAAGCACGTACGGTGCCACTTTCTGCCATCCAAAAGTGCTCTCAGCGGAAGCCTTTGGGTACACCTGAACTCCCTGGGGGAGCCTTTACGCAACCCCACACTCAACAGGACTCTGCGTCTTCACTCTTTCCTAACAACCCTAAACATAACCCTAACCGGAACAAGAAGCTGAACCCGAGTTAGACCCGAAAAAACACGTACGGTGCCACTTTCTGCCATCAAAAAGTGCTCTCAGCGGAAGCCTTTGGGTACACCTGAACTCCCTGGGGGAGCCTTTACGCAACCCCACACTCAACAGGACTCTGCGTCTTCACTCTTTCCTAACAACCCTAAACATAACCCTAACCGCAACAAGAAGCTGAACCCGAGTTAGACCCGAAAAAACACGTACGGTGCCACTTTCTGCCATCAAAAAGTGCTCTCAGCGGAAGCCTTTGGGTACACCTGAACTCCCTGGGGGAGCCTTTACGCAACCCCACACTCAACAGGACTCTGCGTCTTCACTCTTTCCTAACAACCCTAAACATAACCCTAACCGCAACAAGAAGCTGAACCCGAGTTAGACCCGAAAAAACACGTACGGTGCCACTTTCTGCCATCCAAAAGTGCTCTCAGCGGAAGCCTTTGGGTACACCTGAACTCCCTGGGGGAGCCTTTACGCAACCCCACACTCAACAGGACTCTGCGTCTTCACTCTTTCCTAACAACCCTAAACATAACCCTAACCGCAACAAGAAGCTGAACCCGAGTTAGACCCGAAAAAACACGTACGGTGCCACTTTCTGCCATCAAAAAGTGCTCTCAGCGGAAGCCTTAGGGTACACCTGAACTCCCTGGGGGAGCCTTTACGCAACCCCACACTCAACAGGACTCTGGGTCTTCACTCTTTCCTAACAACTATAAACATAACCCTAACCGCAACAAGAAGCTCAACCCGAGTTAGACCCGAAAAAACACGTACGGTGCCACTTTCTGCCATCAAAAAGTGCTCTCAGCGGAAGCCTTTGGGTACACCTGAACTCCCTGGGGGAGCCTTTACGCAACCCCACACTCAACAGGACTCTGCGTCTTCACTCTTTCCTAACAACCCTAAACATAACCCTAACCGCAACAAGAAGCTGAACCCGAGTTAGACCCGAAAAAACACGTACGGTGCCACTTTCTGCCATCAAAAAGTGCTCTCAGCGGAAGCCTTTGGGTACACCTGAACTCCCTGGGGGAGCCTTTACGCAACCCCACACTCAACAGGACTCTGCGTCTTCACTCTTTCCTAACAACCCTAAACATAACCCTAACCGCAACAAGAAGCTCAACCCGAGTTAGACCCGAAAAAACACGTACGGTGCCACTTTCTGCCATCAAAAAGTGCTCTCAGCGGAAGCCTTTGGGTACACCTGAACTCCCTGGGGGAGCCTTTACGCAACCCCACACTCAACAGGACTCTGCGTCTTCACTCTTTCCTAACAACCCTAAACATAACCCTAACCGCAACAAGAAGCTGAACCCGAGTTAGACCCGAAAAAACACGTACGGTGCCACTTTCTGCCATCAAAAAGTGCTCTCAGCGGAAGCCTTAGGGTACACCTGAACTCCCTGGGGGAGCCTTTACGCAACTCCACACTCAACAGGACTCTGGGTCTTCACTCTTTCCTAACAACTATAAACATAACCCTAACCGCAACAAGAAGCTCAACCCGAGTTAGACCCGAAAAAAAACGTACGGTGCCACTTTCTGCCATCAAAAAGTGCTCTCAGCAGAAGCCTTTGGGTACACCTGAACTCCCTGGGGGAGCCTTTACGCAACCCCACACTCAACAGGACTCTGCGTCTTCACTCTTTCCTAACAACCCTAAACATAACCCTAACCGCAACAAGAAGCTGAACCCGAGTTAGACCCGAAAAAACACGTACGGTGCCACTTTCTGCCATCCAAAAGTGCTCTCAGCTGAAGCCTTTGGGTACACCTGAACTCCCTGGGGGAGCCTTTACGCAACCCCACACTCAACAGGACTCTGCGTCTTCACTCTTTCCTAACAACCCTAAACATAACCCTAACCGCAACAAGAAGCTGAACCCGAGTTAGACCCGAAAAAACACGTACGGTGCCACTTTCTGCCATCAAAAAGTGCTCTCAGCGGAAGCCTTTGGGTACACCTGAACTCCCTGGGGGAGCCTTTACGCAACCCCACACTCAACAGGACTCTGCGTCTTCACTCTTTCCTAACAACCCTAAACATAACCCTAACCGCAACAAGAAGCTGAACCCGAGTTAGACCCGAAAAAACACGTACGGTGCCACTTTCTGCCATCAAAAATTGCTCTCAGCAGAAGCCTTTGGGTACACCTGAACTCCCTGGGGGAGCCTTTACGCAACCCCACACTCAACAGGACTCTGCGTCTTCACTCTTTCCTAACAACCCTAAACATAACCCTAACCGGAACAAGTAGCTGAACCCGAGTTAGACCCGAAAAAACACGTACGGTGCCACTTTCTGCCATCAAAAAGTGCTCTCAGCGGAAGCCTTTGGGTACACCTGAACTCCCTGGGGGAGCCTTTACGCAACCCCACACTCAACAGGACTCTGCGTCTTCACTCTTTCCTAACAACCCTAAACATAACCCTAACCGCAACAAGAAGCTGAACCCGAGTTAGACCCGAAAAAACACGTACGGTGCCACTTTCTGCCATCAAAAAGTGCTCTCAGCGGAAGCCTTTGGGTACACCTGAACTCCCTGGGGGAGCCTTTACGCAACCCCACACTCAACAGGACTCTGCGTCTTCACTCTTTCCTAACAACCCTAAACATAACCCTAACCGCAACAAGAAGCTGAACCCGAGTTAGACCCGAAAAAACACGTACGGTGCCACTTTCTGCCATCAAAAAGTGCTCTGAGCGGAAGCCTTTGGGTACACCTGAACTCCCTGGGGGAGCCTTTACGCAACCCCACACTCAACAGGACTCTGCGTCTTCACTCTTTCCTAACAACCCTAAACATAACCCTAACCGCAACAAGAAGCTGAACCCGAGTTAGACCCGAAAAAACACGTACGGTGCCACTTTCTGCCATCAAAAAGTGCTCTCAGCGGAAGCCTTTGGGTACACCTGAACTCCCTGGGGGAGCCTTTACGCAACCCCACACTCAACAGGACTCTGCGTCTTCACTCTTTCCTAACAACCCTAAACATAACCCTAACCGCAACAAGAAACTGAACCCGAGTTAGACCCGAAAAAACACGTACGGTGCCACTTTCTGCCATCAAAAAGTGCTCTCAGCAGAAGCCTTTGGGTACACCTGAACTCCCTGGGGGAGCCTTTACGCAACCCCGCACTCAACAGGACTCTGCGTCTTCACTCTTTCCTAACAACCCTAAACATAACCCTAACCGGAACAAGTAGCTGAACCCGAGTTAGACCTGAAAAAACACGTACGGTGCCACTTTCTGCCATCAAAAAGTGCTCTGAGTGGAAGCCTTTGGGTACACCTGAACTCCCTGGGGGAGCCTTTACGCAACCCCACACTCAACAGGACTCTGCGTCTTCACTCTTTCCTAACAACCCTAAACATAACCCTAACCGCAACAAGAAGCTGAACCCGAGTTAGACCCGAAAAAACACGTACGGTGCCACTTTCTGCCATCAAAAAGTGCTCTCAGCGGAAGCCTTTGGGTACACCTGAACTCCCTGGGGGAGCCTTTACGCAACCCCACACTCAACAGGACTCTGCGTCTTCACTCTTTCCTAACAACCCTAAGCATAACCCTAACCGCAACAAGAAGCTGAACCCGAGTTAGACCCGAAAAAACACGTACGGTGCCACTTTCTGCCATCAAAAAGTGCTCTCAGCGGAAGCCTTTGGGTACACCTGAACTCCCTGGGGGAGCCTTTACGCAACCCCGCACTCAACAGGACTCTGCGTCTTCACTCTTTCCTAACAACCCTAAACATAACCCTAACCGCAACAAGAAGCTCAACCCGAGTTAGACCCGAAAAAACACGTACGGTGCCACTTTCTGCCATCAAAAAGTGCTCTCAGCGGAAGCCTTTGGGTACACCTGAACTCCCTGGGGGAGCCTTTACGCAACCCCGCACTCAACAGGACTCTGCGTCTTCACTCTTTCCTAACAACCCTAAACATAACCCTAACCGCAACAAGAAGCTGAACCCGAGTTAGACCCGAAAAAACACGTACGGTGCCACTTTCTGCCATCAAAAAGTGCTCTCAGCGGAAGCCTTTGGGTACACCTGAACTCCCTGGGGGAGCCTTTACGCAACCCCACACTCAACAGGACTCTGCGTCTTCACTCTTTCCTAACAACCCTAAACATAACCCTAACCGCAACAAGAAGCTCAACCCGAGTTAGACCCGAAAAAACACGTACGGTGCCACTTTCTGCCATCAAAAAGTGCTCTCAGCGGAAGCCTTAGGGTACACCTGAACTCCCTGGGGGAGCCTTTACGCAACTCCACACTCAACAGGACTCTGGGTCTTCACTCTTTCCTAACAACCCTAAACATAACCCTGACCGCAAAAAGAAGCTCAACCCGAGTTAGACCCGAAAAAAAACGTACGGTGCCACTTTCTGCCATCAAAAAGTGCTCTCAGCGGAAGCCTTTGGGTACACCTGAACTCCCTGGGGGAGCCTTTACGCAACCCCACACTCAACAGGACTCTGCGTCTTCACTCTTTCCTAACAACCCTAAACATAACCCTAACCGCAACAAGAAACTGAACCCGAGTTAGACCCGAAAAAGCACGTACGGTGCCACTTTCTGCCATCAAAAAGTGCTCTCAGCGGAAGCCTTTGGGTACACCTGAACTCCCTGGGGGAGCCTTTACGCAACCCCACACTCAACAGGACTCTGCGTCTTCACTCTTTCCTAACAACCCTAAACATAACCCTAACCGCAACAAGAAGCTGAACCCGAGTTAGACCCGAAAAAACACGTACGGTGCCACTTTCTGCCATCAAAAAGTGCTCTCAGCGGAAGCCTTTGGGTACACCTGAACTCCCTGGGGGAGCCTTTACGCAACCCCACACTCAACAGGACTCTGCGTCTTCACTCTTTCCTAACAACCCTAAACATAACCCTAACCGCAACAAGAAGCTGAACCCGAGTTAGACCCGAAAAAACACGTACGGTGCCACTTTCTGCCATCAAAAAGTGCTCTCAGCGGAAGCCTTTGGGTACACCTGAACTCCCTGGGGGAGCCTTTACGCAACCCCACACTCAACAGGACTCTGCGTCTTCACTCTTTCCTAACAACCCTAAACATAACCCTAACCGCAACAAGAAGCTGAACCCGAGTTAGACCCGAAAAAACACGTACGGTGCCACTTTCTGCCATCAAAAAGTGCTCTGAGCGGAAGCCTTTGGGTACACCTGAACTCCCTGGGGGAGCCTTTACGCAACCCCACACTCAACAGGACTCTGCGTCTTCACTCTTTTCTAACAACCCTAAACATAACCCTAACCGCAACAAGAAGCTGAACCCGAGTTAGACCCGAAAAAACACGTACGGTGCCACTTTCTGCCATCAAAAAGTGCTCTCAGCGTAAGCCTTTGGGTACACCTGAACTCCCTGGGGGAGCCTTTACGCAACCCCACACTCAACAGGACTCTGCGTCTTCACTCTTTCCTAACAACCCTAAACATAACCCTAACCGCAACAAGAAGCTGAACCCGAGTTAGACCCGAAAAAACACGTACGGTGCCACTTTCTGCCATCAAAAAGTGCTCTCAGCGGAAGCCTTTGGGTACACCTGAACTCCCTGGGGGAGCCTTTACGCAACCCCACACTCAACAGGACTCTGCGTCTTCACTCTTTCCTAACAACCCTAAACATAACCCTAACCGCAACAAGAAGCTGAACCCGAGTTAGACCCGAAAAAACACGTACGGTGCCACTTTCTGCCATCAAAAAGTGCTCTCAGCAGAAGCCTTTGGGTACACCTGAACTCCCTGGGGGAGCCTTTACGCAACCCCACACTCAACAGGACTCTGCGTCTTCACTCTTTCCTAACAACCCTAAACATAACCCTAACCGGAACAAGTAGCTGAACCCGAGTTAGACCCGAAAAAACACGTACGGTGCCACTTTCTGCCATCAAAAAGTGCTCTCAGCGGAAGCCTTTGGGTACACCTGAACTCCCTGGGGGAGCCTTTACGCAACCCCACACTCAACAGGACTCTGCGTCTTCACTCTTTCCTAACAACCCTAAACATAACCCTAACCGCAACAAGAAGCTGAACCCGAGTTAGACCCGAAAAAACACGTACGGTGCCACTTTCTGCCATCAAAAAGTGCTCTCAGCGGAAGCCTTTGGGTACACCTGAACTCCCTGGGGGAGCCTTTACGCAACCCCACACTCAACAGGACTCTGCGTCTTCACTCTTTCCTAACAACCCTAAACATAACCCTAACCGCAACAAGAAGCTCAACCCGAGTTAGACCCGAAAAAACACGTACGGTGCCACTTTCTGCCATCAAAAAGTGCTCTCAGCGGAAGCCTTTGGGTACACCTGAACTCCCTGGGGGAGCCTTTACGCAACCCCACACTCAACAGGACTCTGCGTCTTCACTCTTTCCTAACAACCCTAAACATAACCCTAACCGCAACAAGAAGCTGAACCCGAGTTAGACCCGAAAAAGCACGTACGGTGCCACTTTCTGCCATCAAAAAGTGCTCTCAGCGGAAGCCTTTGGGTACACCTGAACTCACTGGGGGAGCCTTTACGCAACCCCACACTCAACAGGACTCTGCGTCTTCACTCTTTCCTAACAACCCTAAACATAACCCTAACCGGAACAAGAAGCTGAACCCGAGTTAGACCCGAAAAAACACGTACGGTGCCACTTTCTGCCATCAAAAATTGCTCTCAGCGGAAGCCTTTGGGTACACCTGAACTCCCTGGGGGAGCCTTTACGCAACCCCACACTCAACAGGACTCTGCGTCTTCACTCTTTCCTAACAACCCTAAACATAACCCTAACCGCAACAAGAAGCTGAACCCGAGTTAGACCCGAAAAAACACGTACGGTGCCACTTTCTGCCATCAAAAAGTGCTCTCAGCGGAAGCCTTTGGGTACACCTGAACTCCCTGGGGGAGCCTTTACGCAACCCCACACTCAACAGGACTCTGCGTCTTCACTCTTTCCTAACAACCCTAAACATAACCCTAACCGCAACAAGAAGCTCAACCCGAGTTAGACCCGAAAAAACACGTACGGTGCCACTTTCTGCCATCAAAAAGTGCTCTCAGCGGAAGCCTTTGGGTACACCTGAACTCCCTTGGGGAGCCTTTACGCAACCCCACACTCAACAGGACTCTGCGTCTTCACTCTTTCCTAACAACCCTAAACATAACCCTAACCGCAACAAGAAGCTCAACCCGAGTTAGACCCGAAAAAACACGTACGGTGCCACTTTCTGCCATCAAAAAGTGCTCTCAGCGGAAGCCTTAGGGTACACCTGAACTCCCTGGGGGAGCCTTTACGCAACTCCACACTCAACAGGACTCTGGGTCTTCACTCTTTCCTAACAACCCTAAACATAACCCTAACCGCAACAAGAAGCTGAACCCGAGTTAGACCCGAAAAAAAACGTACGGTGCCACTTTCTGCCATCAAAAAGTGCTCTCAGCAGAAGCCTTTGGGTACACCTGAACTCCCTGGGGGAGCCTTTACGCAACCCCACACTCAACAGGACTCTGCGTCTTCACTCTTTCCTAACAACCCTAAACATAACCCTAACCGCAACAAGAAACTGAACCCGAGTTAGACCCGAAAAAGCACGTACGGTGCCACTTTCTGCCATCAAAAAGTGCTCTCAGCGGAAGCCTTTGGGTACACCTGAACTCCCTGGGGGAGCCTTTACGCAACCCCACACTCAACAGGACTCTGCGTCTTCACTCTTTCCTAACAACCCTAAACATAACCCTAACCGCAACAAGAAGCTCAACCCGAGTTAGACCCGAAAAAACACGTACGGTGCCACTTTCTGCCATCAAAAAGTGCTCTCAGCGGAAGCCTTTGGGTACACCTGAACTCACTGGGGGAGCCTTTACGCAACCCCACACTCAACAGGACTCTGCGTCTTCACTCTTTCCTAACAACCCTAAACATAACCCTAACCGCAACAAGAAGCTGAACCCGAGTTAGACCCGAAAAAACACGTACGGTGCCACTTTCTGCCATCAAAAAGTGCTCTCAGCGGAAGCCTTTGGGTACACCTGAACTCCCTGGGGGAGCCTTTACGCAACCCCACACTCAACAGGACTCTGCGTCTTCACTCTTTCCTAACAACCCTAAACATAACCCTAACCGCAACAAGAAGCTGAACCCGAGTTAGACCCGAAAAAACACGTACGGTGCCACTTTCTGCCATCAAAAAGTGCTCTCAGCGGAAGCCTTTGGGTACACCTGAACTCCCTGGGGGAGCCTTTACGCAACCCCGCACTCAACAGGACTCTGCGTCTTCACTCTTTCCTAACAACCCTAAACATAACCCTAACCGGAACAAGTAGCTGAACCCGAGTTAGACCCGAAAAAACACGTACGGTGCCACTTTCTGCCATCAAAAAGTGCTCTCAGCGGAAGCCTTTGGGTACACCTGAACTCCCTGGGGGAGCCTTTACGCAACCCCACACTCAACAGGACTCTGGGTCTTCACTCTTTCCTAACAACCCTAAACATAACCCTAACCGCAGCAAGAAGCTGAACCCGAGTTAGACCCGAAAAAACACGTACGGTGCCACTTTCTGCCATCAAAAAGTGCTCTCAGCGGAAGCCTTTGGGTACACCTGAACTCCCTGGGGGAGCCTTTACGCAACCCCACACTCAACAGGACTCTGCGTCTTCACTCTTTCCTAACAACCCTAAACATAACCCTAACCGCAACAAGAAGCTGAACCCGAGTTAGACCCGAAAAAACACGTACGGTGCCACTTTCTGCCATCAAAAAGTGCTCTCAGCGGAAGCCTTTGGGTACACCTGAACTCCCTGGGGGAGCCTTTACGCAACCCCGCACTCAACAGGACTCTGCGTCTTCACTCTTTCCTAACAACCCTAAACATAACCCTAACCGCAACAAGAAGCTGAACCCGAGTTAGACCCGAAAAAACACGTACGGTGCCACTTTCTGCCATCAAAAAGTGCTCTCAGCGGAAGCCTTTGGGTACACCTGAACTCCCTGGGGGAGCCTTTACGCAACCCCGCACTCAACAGGACTCTGCGTCTTCACTCTTTCCTAACAACCCTAAACATAACCCTAACCGCAACAAGAAGCTGAACCCGAGTTAGACCCGAAAAAACACGTACGGTGCCACTTTCTGCCATCAAAAAGTGCTCTCAGCGGAAGCCTTTGGGTACACCTGAACTCCCTGGGGGAGCCTTTACGCAACCCCACACTCAACAGGACTCTGCGTCTTCACTCTTTCCTAACAACCCTAAACATAACCCTAACCGCAACAAGAAGCTCAACCCGAGTTAGACCCGAAAAAACACGTACGGTGCCACTTTCTGCCATCAAAAAGTGCTCTCAGCGGAAGCCTTAGGGTACACCTGAACTCCCTGGGGGAGCCTTTACGCAACTCCACACTCAACAGGACTCTGGGTCTTCACTCTTTCCTAACAACCCTAAACATAACCCTAACCGCAACAAGAAGCTCAACCCGAGTTAGACCCGAAAAAAAACGTACGGTGCCACTTTCTGCCATCAAAAAGTGCTCTCAGCGGAAGCCTTTGGGTACACCTGAACTCCCTGGGGGAGCCTTTACGCAACCCCACACTCAACAGGACTCTGCGTCTTCACTCTTTCCTAACAACCCTAAACATAACCCTAACCGCAACAAGAAGCTGAACCCGAGTTAGACCCGAAAAAACACGTACGGTGCCACTTTCTGCCATCAAAAAGTGCTCTCAGCGGAAGCCTTTGGGTACACCTGAACTCCCTGGGGGAGCCTTTACGCAACCCCACACTCAACAGGACTCTGCGTCTTCACTCTTTCCTAACAACCCTAAACATAACCCTAACCGCAACAAGAAGCTGAACCCGAGTTAGACCCGAAAAAACACGTACGGTGCCACTTTCTGCCATCAAAAAGTGCTCTGAGCGGAAGCCTTTGGGTACACCTGAACTCCCTGGGGGAGCCTTTACGCAACCCCACACTCAACAGGACTCTGCGTCTTCACTCTTTCCTAACAACCCTAAACATAACCCTAACCGCAACAAGAAGCTGAACCCGAGTTAGACCCGAAAAAACACGTACGGTGCCACTTTCTGCCATCAAAAAGTGCTCTCAGCGGAAGCCTTTGGGTACACCTGAACTCCCTGGGGGAGCCTTTACGCAACCCCACACTCAACAGGACTCTGCGTCTTCACTCTTTCCTAACAACCCTAAACATAACCCTAACCGCAACAAGAAGCTGAACCCGAGTTAGACCCGAAAAAACACGTACGGTGCCACTTTCTGCCATCAAAAAGTGCTCTCAGCGGAAGCCTTAGGGTACACCTGAACTCCCTGGGGGAGCCTTTACGCAACTCCACACTCAACAGGACTCTGGGTCTTCACTCTTTCCTAACAACCCTAAACATAACCCTAACCGCAACAAGAAGCTGAACCCGAGTTAGACCCGAAAAAAAACGTACGGTGCCACTTTCTGCCATCAAAAAGTGCTCTCAGCAGAAGCCTTTGGGTACACCTGAACTCCCTGGGGGAGCCTTTACGCAACCCCACACTCAACAGGACTCTGCGTCTTCACTCTTTCCTAACAACCCTAAACATAACCCTAACCGCAACAAGAAACTGAACCCGAGTTAGACCCGAAAAAGCACGTACGGTGCCACTTTCTGCCATCAAAAAGTGCTCTCAGCGGAAGCCTTTGGGTACACCTGAACTCACTGGGGGAGCCTTTACGCAACCCCACACTCAACAGGACTCTGCGTCTTCACTCTTTCCTAACAACCCTAAACATAACCCTAACCGCAACAAGAAGCTGAACCCGAGTTAGACCCGAAAAAACACGTACGGTGCCACTTTCTGCCATCAAAAAGTGCTCTCAGCGGAAGCCTTTGGGTACACCTGAACTCCCTGGGGGAGCCTTTACGCAACCCCACACTCAACAGGACTCTGCGTCTTCACTCTTTCCTAACAACCCTAAACATAACCCTAACCGCAACAAGAAGCTGAACCCGAGTTAGACCCGAAAAAACACGTACGGTGCCACTTTCTGCCATCAAAAAGTGCTCTCAGCAGAAGCCTTTGGGTACACCTGAACTCCCTGGGGGAGCCTTTACGCAACCCCGCACTCAACAGGACTCTGCGTCTTCACTCTTTCCTAACAACCCTAAACATAACCCTAACCGGAACAAGTAGCTGAACCCGAGTTAGACCCGAAAAAACACGTACGGTGCCACTTTCTGCCATCAAAAAGTGCTCTGAGCGGAAGCCTTTGGGTACACCTGAACTCCCTGGGGGAGCCTTTACGCAACCCCACACTCAACAGGACTCTGCGTCTTCACTCTTTCCTAACAACCCTAAACATAACCCTAACCGCAGCAAGAAGCTGAACCCGAGTTAGACCCGAAAAAACACGTACGGTGCCACTTTCTGCCATCAAAAAGTGCTCTCAGCGGAAGCCTTTGGGTACACCTGAACTCCCTGGGGGAGCCTTTACGCAACCCCACACTCAACAGGACTCTGCGTCTTCACTCTTTCCTAACAACCCTAAACATAACCCTAACCGCAACAAGAAGCTGAACCCGAGTTAGACCCGAAAAAACACGTACGGTGCCACTTTCTGCCATCAAAAAGTGCTCTCAGCGGAAGCCTTTGGGTACACCTGAACTCCCTGGGGGAGCCTTTACGCAACCCCGCACTCAACAGGACTCTGCGTCTTCACTCTTTCCTAACAACCCTAAACATAACCCTAACCGCAACAAGAAGCTGAACCCGAGTTAGACCCGAAAAAACACGTACGGTGCCACTTTCTGCCATCAAAAAGTGCTCTCAGCGGAAGCCTTTGGGTACACCTGAACTCCCTGGGGGAGCCTTTACGCAACCCCGCACTCAACAGGACTCTGCGTCTTCACTCTTTCCTAACAACCCTAAACATAACCCTAACCGCAACAAGAAGCTGAACCCGAGTTAGACCCGAAAAAACACGTACGGTGCCACTTTCTGCCATCAAAAAGTGCTCTCAGCGGAAGCCTTTGGGTACACCTGAACTCCCTGGGGGAGCCTTTACGCAACCCCACACTCAACAGGACTCTGCGTCTTCACTCTTTCCTAACAACCCTAAACATAACCCTAACCGCAACAAGAAGCTCAACCCGAGTTAGACCCGAAAAAACACGTACGGTGCCACTTTCTGCCATCAAAAAGTGCTCTCAGCGGAAGCCTTAGGGTACACCTGAACTCCCTGGGGGAGCCTTTACGCAACTCCACACTCAACAGGACTCTGGGTCTTCACTCTTTCCTAACAACCCTAAACATAACCCTAACCGCAACAAGAAGCTCAACCCGAGTTAGACCCGAAAAAAAACGTACGGTGCCACTTTCTGCCATCAAAAAGTGCTCTCAGCGGAAGCCTTTGGGTACACCTGAACTCCCTGGGGGAGCCTTTACGCAACCCCACACTCAACAGGACTCTGCGTCTTCACTCTTTCCTAACAACCCTAAACATAACCCTAACCGCAGCAAGAAGCTGAACCCGAGTTAGACCCGAAAAAACACGTACGGTGCCACTTTCTGCCATCAAAAAGTGCTCTCAGCGGAAGCCTTTGGGTACACCTGAACTCCCTGGGGGAGCCTTTACGCAACCCCACACTCAACAGGACTCTGCGTCTTCACTCTTTCCTAACAACCCTAAACATAACCCTAACCGCAACAAGAAGCTGAACCCGAGTTAGACCCGAAAAAACACGTACGGTGCCACTTTCTGCCATCAAAAAGTGCTCTCAGCGGAAGCCTTTGGGTACACCTGAACTCCCTGGGGGAGCCTTTACGCAACCCCGCACTCAACAGGACTCTGCGTCTTCACTCTTTCCTAACAACCCTAAACATAACCCTAACCGCAACAAGAAGCTGAACCCGAGTTAGACCCGAAAAAACACGTACGGTGCCACTTTCTGCCATCAAAAAGTGCTCTCAGCGGAAGCCTTTGGGTACACCTGAACTCCCTGGGGGAGCCTTTACGCAACCCCGCACTCAACAGGACTCTGCGTCTTCACTCTTTCCTAACAACCCTAAACATAACCCTAACCGCAACAAGAAGCTGAACCCGAGTTAGACCCGAAAAAACACGTACGGTGCCACTTTCTGCCATCAAAAAGTGCTCTCAGCGGAAGCCTTTGGGTACACCTGAACTCCCTGGGGGAGCCTTTACGCAACCCCGCACTCAACAGGACTCTGCGTCTTCACTCTTTCCTAACAACCCTAAACATAACCCTAACCGCAACAAGAAGCTGAACCCGAGTTAGACCCGAAAAAACACGTACGGTGCCACTTTCTGCCATCAAAAAGTGCTCTCAGCGGAAGCCTTTGGGTACACCTGAACTCCCTGGGGGAGCCTTTACGCAACCCCACACTCAACAGGACTCTGCGTCTTCACTCTTTCCTAACAACCCTAAACATAACCCTAACCGCAACAAGAAGCTCAACCCGAGTTAGACCCGAAAAAACACGTACGGTGCCACTTTCTGCCATCAAAAAGTGCTCTCAGCGGAAGCCTTAGGGTACACCTGAACTCCCTGGGGGAGCCTTTACGCAACTCCACACTCAACAGGACTCTGGGTCTTCACTCTTTCCTAACAACCCTAAACATAACCCTAACCGCAACAAGAAGCTCAACCCGAGTTAGACCCGAAAAAAAACGTACGGTGCCACTTTCTGCCATCAAAAAGTGCTCTCAGCGGAAGCCTTTGGGTACACCTGAACTCCCTGGGGGAGCCTTTACGCAACCCCACACTCAACAGGACTCTGCGTCTTCACTCTTTCCTAACAACCCTAAACATAACCCTAACCGGAACAAGAAGCTGAACCCGAGTTAGACCCGAAAAAGCACGTACGGTGCCACTTTCTGCCATCCAAAAGTGCTCTCAGCGGAAGCCTTTGGGTACACCTGAACTCCCTGGGGGAGCCTTTACGCAACCCCACACTCAACAGGACTCTGCGTCTTCACTCTTTCCTAACAACCCTAAACATAACCCTAACCGCAACAAGAAGCTGAACCCGAGTTAGACCCGAAAAAACACGTACGGTGCCACTTTCTGCCATCAAAAAGTGCTCTCAGCGGAAGCCTTTGGGTACACCTGAACTCCCTGGGGGAGCCTTTACGCAACCCCACACTCAACAGGACTCTGCGTCTTCACTCTTTCCTAACAACCCTAAACATAACCCTAACCGCAACAAGAAGCTGAACCCGAGTTAGACCCGAAAAAACACGTACGGTGCCACTTTCTGCCATCAAAAAGTGCTCTGAGCGGAAGCCTTTGGGTACACCTGAACTCCCTGGGGGAGCCTTTACGCAACCCCACACTCAACAGGACTCTGCGTCTTCACTCTTTCCTAACAACCCTAAACATAACCCTAACCGCAACAAGAAGCTCAACCCGAGTTAGACCCGAAAAAACACGTACGGTGCCACTTTCTGCCATCAAAAAGTGCTCTCAGCGGAAGCCTTTGGGTACACCTGAACTCCCTGGGGGAGCCTTTACGCAACCCCACACTCAACAGGACTCTGCGTCTTCACTCTTTCCTAACAACCCTAAACATAACCCTAACCGCAACAAGAAGCTGAACCCGAGTTAGACCCGAAAAAACACGTACGGTGCCACTTTCTGCCATCAAAAAGTGCTCTCAGCGGAAGCCTTTGGGTACACCTGAACTCCCTGGGGGAGCCTTTACGCAACCCCACACTCAACAGGACTCTGCGTCTTCACTCTTTCCTAACAACCCTAAACATAACCCTAACCGCAACAAGAAGCTGAACCCGAGTTAGACCCGAAAAAACACGTACGGTGCCACTTTCTGCCATCAAAAAGTGCTCTCAGCGGAAGCCTTTGGGTACACCTGAACTCCCTGGGGGAGCCTTTACGCAACCCCACACTCAACAGGACTCTGCGTCTTCACTCTTTCCTAACAACCCTAAACATAACCCTAACCGCAACAAGAAGCTGAACCCGAGTTAGACCCGAAAAAACACGTACGGTGCCACTTTCTGCCATCAAAAAGTGCTCTCAGCAGAAGCCTTTGGGTACACCTGAACTCCCTGGGGGAGCCTTTACGCAACCCCACACTCAACAGGACTCTGCGTCTTCACTCTTTCCTAACAACCCTAAACATAACCCTAACCGCAACAAGAAGCTCAACCCGAGTTAGACCCGAAAAAACACGTACGGTGCCACTTTCTGCCATCAAAAAGTGCTCTCAGCGGAAGCCTTTGGGTACACCTGAACTCCCTGGGGGAGCCTTTACGCAACCCCACACTCAACAGGACTCTGCGTCTTCACTCTTTCCTAACAACCCTAAACATAACCCTAACCGCAACAAGAAGCTGAACCCGAGTTAGACCCGAAAAAACACGTACGGTGCCACTTTCTGCCATCAAAAAGTGCTCTCAGCGGAAGCCTTTGGGTACACCTGAACTCCCTGGGGGAGCCTTTACGCAACCCCACACTCAACAGGACTCTGCGTCTTCACTCTTTCCTAACAACCCTAAACATAACCCTAACCGCAACAAGAAGCTGAACCCGAGTTAGACCCGAAAAAACACGTACGGTGCCACTTTCTGCCATCCAAAAGTGCTCTCAGCGGAAGCCTTTGGGTACACCTGAACTCCCTGGGGGAGCCTTTACGCAACCCCACACTCAACAGGACTCTGCGTCTTCACTCTTTCCTAACAACCCTAAACATAACCCTAACCGCAACAAGAAGCTGAACCCGAGTTAGACCCGAAAAAACACGTACGGTGCCACTTTCTGCCATCAAAAAGTGCTCTCAGCGGAAGCCTTTGGGTACACCTGAACTCCCTGGGGGAGCCTTTACGCAACCCCACACTCAACAGGACTCTGCGTCTTCACTCTTTCCTAACAACCCTAAACATAACCCTAACCGCAACAAGAAGCTGAACCCGAGTTAGACCCGAAAAAACACGTACGGTGCCACTTTCTGCCATCAAAAAGTGCTCTCAGCGGAAGCCTTTGGGTACACCTGAACTCCCTGGGGGAGCCTTTACGCAACCCCACACTCAACAGGACTCTGCGTCTTCACTCTTTCCTAACAACCCTAAACATAACCCTAACCGCAACAAGAAGCTGAACCCGAGTTAGACCCGAAAAAACACGTACGGTGCCACTTTCTGCCATCAAAAAGTGCTCTCAGCGGAAGCCTTTGGGTACACCTGAACTCCCTGGGGGAGCCTTTACACAACCCCACACTCAACAGGACTCTGCGTCTTCACTCTTTCCTAACAACCCTAAACATAACCCTAACCGCAACAAGAAGCTGAACCCGAGTTAGACCCGAAAAAACACGTACGGTGCCACTTTCTGCCATCAAAAAGTGCTCTCAGCGGAAGCCTTTGGGTACACCTGAACTCCCTTGGGGAGCCTTTACGCAACCCCACACTCAACAGGACTCTGCGTCTTCACTCTTTCCTAACAACCCTAAACATAACCCTAACCGCAACAAGAAGCTGAACCCGAGTTAGACCCGAAAAAACACGTACGGTGCCACTTTCTGCCATCAAAAAGTGCTCTCAGCGGAAGCCTTAGGGTACACCTGAACTCCCTGGGGGAGCCTTTACGCAACTCCACACTCAACAGGACTCTGGGTCTTCACTCTTTCCTAACAACTATAAACATAACCCTAACCGCAACAAGAAGCTCAACCCGAGTTAGACCCGAAAAAAAACGTACGGTGCCACTTTCTGCCATCAAAAAGTGCTCTCAGCAGAAGCCTTTGGGTACACCTGAACTCCCTGGGGGAGCCTTTACGCAACCCCACACTCAACAGGACTCTGCGTCTTCACTCTTTCCTAACAACCCTAAACATAACCCTAACCGCAACAAGAAGCAGAACCCGAGTTAGACCCGAAAAAACACGTACGGTGCCACTTTCTGCCATCAAAAAGTGCTCTCAGCGGAAGCCTTTGGGTACACCTGAACTCCCTGGGGGAGCCTTTACGCAACCCCACACTCAACAGGACTCTGCGTCTTCACTCTTTCCTAACAACCCTAAACATAACCCTAACCGCAACAAGAAGCTGAACCCGAGTTACACCCGAAAAAACACGTACGGTGCCACTTTCTGCCATCAAAAAGTGCTCTCAGCGGAAGCCTTTGGGTACACCTGAACTCCCTGGGGGAGCCTTTACGCAACCCCACACTCAACAGGACTCTGCGTCTTCACTCTTTCCTAACAACCCTAAACATAACCCTAACCGCAACAAGAAGCTGAACCCGAGTTAGACCCGAAAAAACACGTACGGTGCCACTTTCTGCCATCAAAAAGTGCTCTCAGCGGAAGCCTTAGGGTACACCTGAACTCCCTGGGGGAGCCTTTACGCAACTCCACACTCAACAGGACTCTGGGTCTTCACTCTTTCCTAACAACCCTAAACATAACCCTAACCGCAACAAGAAGCTGAACCCGAGTTAGACCCGAAAAAACACGTACGGTGCCACTTTCTGCCATCAAAAATTGCTCTCAGCGGAAGCCTTTGGGTACACCTGAACTCCCTGGGGGAGCCTTTACACAACCCCACACTCAACAGGACTCTGCGTCTTCACTCTTTCCTAACAACCCTAAACATAACCCTAACCGCAACAAGAAGCTGAACCCGAGTTAGACCCGAAAAAACACGTACGGTGCCACTTTCTGCCATCAAAAAGTGCTCTCAGCGGAAGCCTTTGGGTACACCTGAACTCCCTGGGGGAGCCTTTACGCAACCCCACACTCAACAGGACTCTGCGTCTTCACTCTTTCCTAACAACCCTAAACATAACCCTAACCGCAACAAGAAGCTGAACCCGAGTTAGACCCGAAAAAACACGTACGGTGCCACTTTCTGCCATCAAAAAGTGCTCTCAGCAGAAGCCTTTGGGTACACCTGAACTCCCTGGGGGAGCCTTTACGCAACCCCACACTCAACAGGACTCTGCGTCTTCACTCTTTCCTAACAACCCTAAACATAACCCTAACCGGAACAAGAAGCTCAACCCGAGTTAGACCCGAAAAAACACGTACGGTGCCACTTTCTGCCATCAAAAAGTGCTCTCAGCGGAAGCCTTTGGGTACACCTGAACTCCCTTGGGGAGCCTTTACGCA
Organism: Anser brachyrhynchus; assembly: GCF_964034855.1. Classification (NCBI taxonomy): domain Eukaryota; kingdom Metazoa; phylum Chordata; class Aves; order Anseriformes; family Anatidae; genus Anser; species Anser brachyrhynchus. The sequence goes on along the minus strand of NW_027663596.1, from coordinate 107,274 downwards.
ACCCCACACTCAACAGGACTCTGCGTCTTCACTCTTTCCTAACAACCCTAAACATAACCCTAACCGCAACAAGAAGCTCAACCCGAGTTAGACCCGAAAAAACACGTACGGTGCCACTTTCTGCCATCAAAAAGTGCTCTCAGCGGAAGCCTTAGGGTACACCTGAACTCCCTGGGGGAGCCTTTACGCAACCCCACACTCAACAGGACTCTGGGTCTTCACTCTTTCCTAACAACCCTAAACATAACCCTAACCGCAACAAGAAGCTGAACCCGAGTTAGACCCGAAAAAAAACGTACGGTGCCACTTTCTGCCATCAAAAAGTGCTCTCAGCAGAAGCCTTTGGGTACACCTGAACTCCCTGGGGGAGCCTTTACGCAACCCCACACTCAACAGGACTCTGCGTCTTCACTCTTTCCTAACAACCCTAAACATAACCCTAACCGCAACAAGAAACTGAACCCGAGTTAGACCCGAAAAAGCACGTACGGTGCCACTTTCTGCCATCAAAAAGTGCTCTCAGCGGAAGCCTTTGGGTACACCTGAACTCCCTGGGGGAGCCTTTACGCAACCCCACACTCAACAGGACTCTGCGTCTTCACTCTTTCCTAACAACCCTAAACATAACCCTAACCGCAACAAGAAACTGAACCCGAGTTAGACCCGAAAAAGCACGTACGGTGCCACTTTCTGCCATCAAAAAGTGCTTTCAGCGGAAGCCTTTGGGTACACCTGAACTCCCTGGGGGAGCCTTTACGCAACCCCACACTCAACAGGACTCTGCGTCTTCACTCTTTCCTAACAACCCTAAACATAACCCTAACCGCAACAAGAAGCTGAACCCGAGTTAGACCCGAAAAAACACGTACGGTGCCACTTTCTGCCATCAAAAAGTGCTCTCAGCGGAAGCCTTTGGGTACACCTGAACTCCCTGGGGGAGCCTTTACGCAACCCCACACTCAACAGGACTCTGCGTCTTCACTCTTTCCTAACAACCCTAAACATAACCCTAACCGCAACAAGAAGCTGAACCCGAGTTAGACCCGAAAAAACACGTACGGTGCCACTTTCTGCCATCAAAAAGTGCTCTCAGCGGAAGCCTTTGGGTACACCTGAACTCCCTGGGGGAGCCTTTACGCAACCCCACACTCAACAGGACTCTGCGTCTTCACTCTTTCCTAACAACCCTAAACATAACCCTAACCGCAACAAGAAGCTCAACCCGAGTTAGACCCGAAAAAACACGTACGGTGCCACTTTCTGCCATCAAAAAGTGCTCTCAGCAGAAGCCTTTGGGTACACCTGAACTCCCTGGGGGAGCCTTTACGCAACCCCGCACTCAACAGGACTCTGCGTCTTCACTCTTTCCTAACAACCCTAAACATAACCCTAACCGGAACAAGTAGCTGAACCCGAGTTAGACCCGAAAAAACACGTACGGTGCCACTTTCTGCCATCAAAAAGTGCTCTGAGCGGAAGCCTTTGGGTACACCTGAACTCCCTGGGGGAGCCTTTACGCAACCCCACACTCAACAGGACTCTGCGTCTTCACTCTTTCCTAACAACCCTAAACATAACCCTAACCGCAGCAAGAAGCTGAACCCGAGTTAGACCCGAAAAAACACGTACGGTGCCACTTTCTGCCATCAAAAAGTGCTCTCAGCGGAAGCCTTTGGGTACACCTGAACTCCCTGGGGGAGCCTTTACGCAACCCCACACTCAACAGGACTCTGCGTCTTCACTCTTTCCTAACAACCCTAAACATAACCCTAACCGCAACAAGAAGCTGAACCCGAGTTAGACCCGAAAAAGCACGTACGGTGCCACTTTCTGCCATCCAAAAGTGCTCTCAGCGGAAGCCTTTGGGTACACCTGAACTCCCTGGGGGAGCCTTTACGCAACCCCACACTCAACAGGACTCTGCGTCTTCACTCTTTCCTAACAACCCTAAACATAACCCTAACCGCAACAAGAAGCTGAACCCGAGTTAGACCCGAAAAAACACGTACGGTGCCACTTTCTGCCATCAAAAAGTGCTCTCAGCGGAAGCCTTTGGGTACACCTGAACTCCCTGGGGGAGCCTTTACGCAACCCCACACTCAACAGGACTCTGCGTCTTCACTCTTTCCTAACAACCCTAAACATAACCCTAACCGCAACAAGAAGCTGAACCCGAGTTAGACCCGAAAAAACACGTACGGTGCCACTTTCTGCCATCAAAAAGTGCTCTGAGCGGAAGCCTTTGGGTACACCTGAACTCCCTGGGGGAGCCTTTACGCAACCCCACACTCAACAGGACTCTGCGTCTTCACTCTTTCCTAACAACCCTAAACATAACCCTAACCGCAACAAGAAGCTCAACCCGAGTTAGACCCGAAAAAACACGTACGGTGCCACTTTCTGCCATCAAAAAGTGCTCTCAGCGGAAGCCTTTGGGTACACCTGAACTCCCTGGGGGAGCCTTTACGCAACCCCACACTCAACAGGACTCTGCGTCTTCACTCTTTCCTAACAACCCTAAACATAACCCTAACCGCAACAAGAAGCTGAACCCGAGTTAGACCCGAAAAAACACGTACGGTGCCACTTTCTGCCATCAAAAAGTGCTCTCAGCGGAAGCCTTTGGGTACACCTGAACTCCCTGGGGGAGCCTTTACGCAACCCCACACTCAACAGGACTCTGCGTCTTCACTCTTTCCTAACAACCCTAAACATAACCCTAACCGCAACAAGAAGCTGAACCCGAGTTAGACCCGAAAAAACACGTACGGTGCCACTTTCTGCCATCAAAAAGTGCTCTCAGCGGAAGCCTTTGGGTACACCTGAACTCCCTGGGGGAGCCTTTACGCAACCCCACACTCAACAGGACTCTGCGTCTTCACTCTTTCCTAACAACCCTAAACATAACCCTAACCGCAACAAGAAGCTGAACCCGAGTTAGACCCGAAAAAACACGTACGGTGCCACTTTCTGCCATCAAAAAGTGCTCTCAGCAGAAGCCTTTGGGTACACCTGAACTCCCTGGGGGAGCCTTTACGCAACCCCACACTCAACAGGACTCTGCGTCTTCACTCTTTCCTAACAACCCTAAACATAACCCTAACCGCAACAAGAAGCTCAACCCGAGTTAGACCCGAAAAAACACGTACGGTGCCACTTTCTGCCATCAAAAAGTGCTCTCAGCGGAAGCCTTTGGGTACACCTGAACTCCCTGGGGGAGCCTTTACGCAACCCCACACTCAACAGGACTCTGCGTCTTCACTCTTTCCTAACAACCCTAAACATAACCCTAACCGCAACAAGAAGCTGAACCCGAGTTAGACCCGAAAAAACACGTACGGTGCCACTTTCTGCCATCAAAAAGTGCTCTCAGCGGAAGCCTTTGGGTACACCTGAACTCCCTGGGGGAGCCTTTACGCAACCCCACACTCAACAGGACTCTGCGTCTTCACTCTTTCCTAACAACCCTAAACATAACCCTAACCGCAACAAGAAGCTGAACCCGAGTTAGACCCGAAAAAACACGTACGGTGCCACTTTCTGCCATCCAAAAGTGCTCTCAGCGGAAGCCTTTGGGTACACCTGAACTCCCTGGGGGAGCCTTTACGCAACCCCACACTCAACAGGACTCTGCGTCTTCACTCTTTCCTAACAACCCTAAACATAACCCTAACCGCAACAAGAAGCTGAACCCGAGTTAGACCCGAAAAAACACGTACGGTGCCACTTTCTGCCATCAAAAAGTGCTCTCAGCGGAAGCCTTTGGGTACACCTGAACTCCCTGGGGGAGCCTTTACGCAACCCCACACTCAACAGGACTCTGCGTCTTCACTCTTTCCTAACAACCCTAAACATAACCCTAACCGCAACAAGAAGCTGAACCCGAGTTAGACCCGAAAAAACACGTACGGTGCCACTTTCTGCCATCAAAAAGTGCTCTCAGCGGAAGCCTTTGGGTACACCTGAACTCCCTGGGGGAGCCTTTACGCAACCCCACACTCAACAGGACTCTGCGTCTTCACTCTTTCCTAACAACCCTAAACATAACCCTAACCGCAACAAGAAGCTGAACCCGAGTTAGACCCGAAAAAACACGTACGGTGCCACTTTCTGCCATCAAAAAGTGCTCTCAGCGGAAGCCTTTGGGTACACCTGAACTCCCTGGGGGAGCCTTTACACAACCCCACACTCAACAGGACTCTGCGTCTTCACTCTTTCCTAACAACCCTAAACATAACCCTAACCGCAACAAGAAGCTGAACCCGAGTTAGACCCGAAAAAACACGTACGGTGCCACTTTCTGCCATCAAAAAGTGCTCTCAGCGGAAGCCTTTGGGTACACCTGAACTCCCTGGGGGAGCCTTTACGCAACCCCACACTCAACAGGACTCTGCGTCTTCACTCTTTCCTAACAACCCTAAACATAACCCTAACCGCAACAAGAAGCTGAACCCGAGTTAGACCCGAAAAAACACGTACGGTGCCACTTTCTGCCATCAAAAAGTGCTCTCAGCGGAAGCCTTAGGGTACACCTGAACTCCCTGGGGGAGCCTTTACGCAACTCCACACTCAACAGGACTCTGGGTCTTCACTCTTTCCTAACAACTATAAACATAACCCTAACCGCAACAAGAAGCTCAACCCGAGTTAGACCCGAAAAAAAACGTACGGTGCCACTTTCTGCCATCAAAAAGTGCTCTCAGCAGAAGCCTTTGGGTACACCTGAACTCCCTGGGGGAGCCTTTACGCAACCCCACACTCAACAGGACTCTGCGTCTTCACTCTTTCCTAACAACCCTAAACATAACCCTAACCGCAACAAGAAGCAGAACCCGAGTTAGACCCGAAAAAACACGTACGGTGCCACTTTCTGCCATCAAAAAGTGCTCTCAGCGGAAGCCTTTGGGTACACCTGAACTCCCTGGGGGAGCCTTTACGCAACCCCACACTCAACAGGACTCTGCGTCTTCACTCTTTCCTAACAACCCTAAACATAACCCTAACCGCAACAAGAAGCTGAACCCGAGTTACACCCGAAAAAACACGTACGGTGCCACTTTCTGCCATCAAAAAGTGCTCTCAGCGGAAGCCTTTGGGTACACCTGAACTCCCTGGGGGAGCCTTTACGCAACCCCACACTCAACAGGACTCTGCGTCTTCACTCTTTCCTAACAACCCTAAACATAACCCTAACCGCAACAAGAAGCTGAACCCGAGTTAGACCCGAAAAAACACGTACGGTGCCACTTTCTGCCATCAAAAAGTGCTCTCAGCGGAAGCCTTAGGGTACACCTGAACTCCCTGGGGGAGCCTTTACGCAACTCCACACTCAACAGGACTCTGGGTCTTCACTCTTTCCTAACAACCCTAAACATAACCCTAACCGCAACAAGAAGCTGAACCCGAGTTAGACCCGAAAAAACACGTACGGTGCCACTTTCTGCCATCAAAAATTGCTCTCAGCGGAAGCCTTTGGGTACACCTGAACTCCCTGGGGGAGCCTTTACACAACCCCACACTCAACAGGACTCTGCGTCTTCACTCTTTCCTAACAACCCTAAACATAACCCTAACCGCAACAAGAAGCTGAACCCGAGTTAGACCCGAAAAAACACGTACGGTGCCACTTTCTGCCATCAAAAAGTGCTCTCAGCGGAAGCCTTTGGGTACACCTGAACTCCCTGGGGGAGCCTTTACGCAACCCCACACTCAACAGGACTCTGCGTCTTCACTCTTTCCTAACAACCCTAAACATAACCCTAACCGCAACAAGAAGCTGAACCCGAGTTAGACCCGAAAAAACACGTACGGTGCCACTTTCTGCCATCAAAAAGTGCTCTCAGCAGAAGCCTTTGGGTACACCTGAACTCCCTGGGGGAGCCTTTACGCAACCCCACACTCAACAGGACTCTGCGTCTTCACTCTTTCCTAACAACCCTAAACATAACCCTAACCGGAACAAGAAGCTCAACCCGAGTTAGACCCGAAAAAACACGTACGGTGCCACTTTCTGCCATCAAAAAGTGCTCTCAGCGGAAGCCTTTGGGTACACCTGAACTCCCTTGGGGAGCCTTTACGCAACCCCACACTCAACAGGACTCTGCGTCTTCACTCTTTCCTAACAACCCTAAACATAACCCTAACCGCAACAAGAAGCTCAACCCGAGTTAGACCCGAAAAAACACGTACGGTGCCACTTTCTGCCATCAAAAAGTGCTCTCAGCGGAAGCCTTAGGGTACACCTGAACTCCCTGGGGGAGCCTTTACGCAACCCCACACTCAACAGGACTCTGGGTCTTCACTCTTTCCTAACAACCCTAAACATAACCCTAACCGCAACAAGAAGCTGAACCCGAGTTAGACCCGAAAAAAAACGTACGGTGCCACTTTCTGCCATCAAAAAGTGCTCTCAGCAGAAGCCTTTGGGTACACCTGAACTCCCTGGGGGAGCCTTTACGCAACCCCACACTCAACAGGACTCTGCGTCTTCACTCTTTCCTAACAACCCTAAACATAACCCTAACCGCAACAAGAAACTGAACCCGAGTTAGACCCGAAAAAGCACGTACGGTGCCACTTTCTGCCATCAAAAAGTGCTCTCAGCGGAAGCCTTTGGGTACACCTGAACTCCCTGGGGGAGCCTTTACGCAACCCCACACTCAACAGGACTCTGCGTCTTCACTCTTTCCTAACAACCCTAAACATAACCCTAACCGCAACAAGAAACTGAACCCGAGTTAGACCCGAAAAAGCACGTACGGTGCCACTTTCTGCCATCAAAAAGTGCTTTCAGCGGAAGCCTTTGGGTACACCTGAACTCCCTGGGGGAGCCTTTACGCAACCCCACACTCAACAGGACTCTGCGTCTTCACTCTTTCCTAACAACCCTAAACATAACCCTAACCGCAACAAGAAGCTGAACCCGAGTTAGACCCGAAAAAACACGTACGGTGCCACTTTCTGCCATCAAAAAGTGCTCTCAGCGGAAGCCTTTGGGTACACCTGAACTCCCTGGGGGAGCCTTTACGCAACCCCACACTCAACAGGACTCTGCGTCTTCACTCTTTCCTAACAACCCTAAACATAACCCTAACCGCAACAAGAAGCTGAACCCGAGTTAGACCCGAAAAAACACGTACGGTGCCACTTTCTGCCATCAAAAAGTGCTCTCAGCGGAAGCCTTTGGGTACACCTGAACTCCCTGGGGGAGCCTTTACGCAACCCCACACTCAACAGGACTCTGCGTCTTCACTCTTTCCTAACAACCCTAAACATAACCCTAACCGCAACAAGAAGCTCAACCCGAGTTAGACCCGAAAAAACACGTACGGTGCCACTTTCTGCCATCAAAAAGTGCTCTCAGCAGAAGCCTTTGGGTACACCTGAACTCCCTGGGGGAGCCTTTACGCAACCCCGCACTCAACAGGACTCTGCGTCTTCACTCTTTCCTAACAACCCTAAACATAACCCTAACCGGAACAAGTAGCTGAACCCGAGTTAGACCCGAAAAAACACGTACGGTGCCACTTTCTGCCATCAAAAAGTGCTCTGAGCGGAAGCCTTTGGGTACACCTGAACTCCCTGGGGGAGCCTTTACGCAACCCCACACTCAACAGGACTCTGCGTCTTCACTCTTTCCTAACAACCCTAAACATAACCCTAACCGCAGCAAGAAGCTGAACCCGAGTTAGACCCGAAAAAACACGTACGGTGCCACTTTCTGCCATCAAAAAGTGCTCTCAGCGGAAGCCTTTGGGTACACCTGAACTCCCTGGGGGAGCCTTTACGCAACCCCACACTCAACAGGACTCTGCGTCTTCACTCTTTCCTAACAACCCTAAACATAACCCTAACCGCAACAAGAAGCTGAACCCGAGTTAGACCCGAAAAAACACGTACGGTGCCACTTTCTGCCATCAAAAAGTGCTCTCAGCGGAAGCCTTTGGGTACACCTGAACTCCCTGGGGGAGCCTTTACGCAACCCCGCACTCAACAGGACTCTGCGTCTTCACTCTTTCCTAACAACCCTAAACATAACCCTAACCGCAACAAGAAGCTGAACCCGAGTTAGACCCGAAAAAACACGTACGGTGCCACTTTCTGCCATCAAAAAGTGCTCTCAGCGGAAGCCTTTGGGTACACCTGAACTCCCTGGGGGAGCCTTTACGCAACCCCGCACTCAACAGGACTCTGCGTCTTCACTCTTTCCTAACAACCCTAAACATAACCCTAACCGCAACAAGAAGCTGAACCCGAGTTAGACCCGAAAAAACACGTACGGTGCCACTTTCTGCCATCAAAAAGTGCTCTCAGCGGAAGCCTTTGGGTACACCTGAACTCCCTGGGGGAGCCTTTACGCAACCCCACACTCAACAGGACTCTGCGTCTTCACTCTTTCCTAACAACCCTAAACATAACCCTAACCGCAACAAGAAGCTCAACCCGAGTTAGACCCGAAAAAACACGTACGGTGCCACTTTCTGCCATCAAAAAGTGCTCTCAGCGGAAGCCTTAGGGTACACCTGAACTCCCTGGGGGAGCCTTTACGCAACTCCACACTCAACAGGACTCTGGGTCTTCACTCTTTCCTAACAACCCTAAACATAACCCTAACCGCAACAAGAAGCTCAACCCGAGTTAGACCCGAAAAAAAACGTACGGTGCCACTTTCTGCCATCAAAAAGTGCTCTCAGCGGAAGCCTTTGGGTACACCTGAACTCCCTGGGGGAGCCTTTACGCAACCCCACACTCAACAGGACTCTGCGTCTTCACTCTTTCCTAACAACCCTAAACATAACCCTAACCGGAACAAGAAGCTGAACCCGAGTTAGACCCGAAAAAGCACGTACGGTGCCACTTTCTGCCATCCAAAAGTGCTCTCAGCGGAAGCCTTTGGGTACACCTGAACTCCCTGGGGGAGCCTTTACGCAACCCCACACTCAACAGGACTCTGCGTCTTCACTCTTTCCTAACAACCCTAAACATAACCCTAACCGCAACAAGAAGCTGAACCCGAGTTAGACCCGAAATACACGTACGGTGCCACTTTCTGCCATCAAAAAGTGCTCTCAGCGGAAGCCTTTGGGTACACCTGAACTCCCTGGGGGAGCCTTTACGCAACCCCACACTCAACAGGACTCTGCGTCTTCACTCTTTCCTAACAACCCTAAACATAACCCTAACCGCAACAAGAAGCTGAACCCGAGTTAGACCCGAAAAAACACGTACGGTGCCACTTTCTGCCATCAAAAAGTGCTCTGAGCGGAAGCCTTTGGGTACACCTGAACTCCCTGGGGGAGCCTTTACGCAACCCCACACTCAACAGGACTCTGCGTCTTCACTCTTTCCTAACAACCCTAAACATAACCCTAACCGCAACAAGAAGCTGAACCCGAGTTAGACCCGAAAAAACACGTACGGTGCCACTTTCTGCCATCAAAAAGTGCTCTCAGCGGAAGCCTTTGGGTACACCTGAACTCCCTGGGGGAGCCTTTACGCAACCCCACACTCAACAGGACTCTGCGTCTTCACTCTTTCCTAACAACCCTAAACATAACCCTAACCGCAACAAGAAGCTGAACCCGAGTTAGACCCGAAAAAACACGTACGGTGCCACTTTCTGCCATCAAAAAGTGCTCTCAGCGGAAGCCTTTGGGTACACCTGAACTCCCTGGGGGAGCCTTTACGCAACCCCACACTCAACAGGACTCTGCGTCTTCACTCTTTCCTAACAACCCTAAACATAACCCTAACCGCAACAAGAAGCTGAACCCGAGTTAGACCCGAAAAAACACGTACGGTGCCACTTTCTGCCATCAAAAAGTGCTCTCAGCGGAAGCCTTTGGGTACACCTGAACTCCCTGGGGGAGCCTTTACGCAACCCCACACTCAACAGGACTCTGCGTCTTCACTCTTTCCTAACAACCCTAAACATAACCCTAACCGCAACAAGAAGCTGAACCCGAGTTAGACCCGAAAAAACACGTACGGTGCCACTTTCTGCCATCAAAAAGTGCTCTCAGCAGAAGCCTTTGGGTACACCTGAACTCCCTGGGGGAGCCTTTACGCAACCCCACACTCAACAGGACTCTGCGTCTTCACTCTTTCCTAACAACCCTAAACATAACCCTAACCGGAACAAGTAGCTGAACCCGAGTTAGACCCGAAAAAACACGTACGGTGCCACTTTCTGCCATCAAAAAGTGCTCTCAGCGGAAGCCTTTGGGTACACCTGAACTCCCTGGGGGAGCCTTTACGCAACCCCACACTCAACAGGACTCTGCGTCTTCACTCTTTCCTAACAACCCTAAACATAACCCTAACCGCAACAAGAAGCTGAACCCGAGTTAGACCCGAAAAAACACGTACGGTGCCACTTTCTGCCATCAAAAAGTGCTCTCAGCGGAAGCCTTTGGGTACACCTGAACTCCCTGGGGGAGCCTTTACGCAACCCCACACTCAACAGGACTCTGCGTCTTCACTCTTTCCTAACAACCCTAAACATAACCCTAACCGCAACAAGAAGCTGAACCCGAGTTAGACCCGAAAAAACACGTACGGTGCCACTTTCTGCCATCCAAAAGTGCTCTCAGCGGAAGCCTTTGGGTACACCTGAACTCCCTGGGGGAGCCTTTACGCAACCCCACACTCAACAGGACTCTGCGTCTTCACTCTTTCCTAACAACCCTAAACATAACCCTAACCGCAACAAGAAGCTGAACCCGAGTTAGAAACGAAAAAACACGTACGGTGCCACTTTCTGCCATCAAAAAGTGCTCTCAGCGGAAGCCTTTGGGTACACCTGAACTCCCTGGGGGAGCCTTTACGCAACCCCACACTCAACAGGACTCTGCGTCTTCACTCTTTCCTAACAACCCTAAACATAACCCTAACCGCAACAAGAAGCTGAACCCGAGTTAGACCCGAAAAAACACGTACGGTGCCACTTTCTGCCATCAAAAATTGCTCTCAGCGGAAGCCTTTGGGTACACCTGAACTCCCTGGGGGAGCCTTTACGCAACCCCACACTCAACAGGACTCTGCGTCTTCACTCTTTCCTAACAACCCTAAACATAACCCTAACCGCAACAAGAAGCTGAACCCGAGTTAGACCCGAAAAAACACGTACGGTGCCACTTTCTGCCATCAAAAAGTGCTCTCAGCGGAAGCCTTTGGGTACACCTGAACTCCCTGGGGGAGCCTTTACACAACCCCACACTCAACAGGACTCTGCGTCTTCACTCTTTCCTAACAACCCTAAACATAACCCTAACCGCAACAAGAAGCTGAACCCGAGTTAGACCCGAAAAAACACGTACGGTGCCACTTTCTGCCATCAAAAAGTGCTCTCAGCGGAAGCCTTTGGGTACACCTGAACTCCCTTGGGGAGCCTTTACGCAACCCCACACTCAACAGGACTCTGCGTCTTCACTCTTTCCTAACAACCCTAAACATAACCCTAACCGCAACAAGAAGCTGAACCCGAGTTAGACCCGAAAAAACACGTACGGTGCCACTTTCTGCCATCAAAAAGTGCTCTCAGCGGAAGCCTTTGGGTACACCTGAACTCCCTGGGGGAGCCTTTACGCAACCCCACACTCAACAGGACTCTGCGTCTTCACTCTTTCCTAACAACCCTAAACATAACCCTAACCGCAACAAGAAGCAGAACCCGAGTTAGACCCGAAAAAACACGTACGGTGCCACTTTCTGCCATCAAAAAGTGCTCTCAGCGGAAGCCTTTGGGTACACCTGAACTCCCTGGGGGAGCCTTTACGCAACCCCACACTCAACAGGACTCTGCGTCTTCACTCTTTCCTAACAACCCTAAACATAACCCTAACCGCAACAAGAAGCTGAACCCGAGTTACACCCGAAAAAACACGTACGGTGCCACTTTCTGCCATCAAAAAGTGCTCTCAGCGGAAGCCTTTGGGTACACCTGAACTCCCTGGGGGAGCCTTTACGCAACCCCACACTCAACAGGACTCTGCGTCTTCACTCTTTCCTAACAACCCTAAACATAACCCTAACCGCAACAAGAAGCTGAACCCGAGTTAGACCCGAAAAAACACGTACGGTGCCACTTTCTGCCATCAAAAAGTGCTCTCAGCGGAAGCCTTAGGGTACACCTGAACTCCCTGGGGGAGCCTTTACGCAACTCCACACTCAACAGGACTCTGGGTCTTCACTCTTTCCTAACAACCCTAAACATAACCCTAACCGCAACAAGAAGCTGAACCCGAGTTAGACCCGAAAAAACACGTACGGTGCCACTTTCTGCCATCAAAAATTGCTCTCAGCGGAAGCCTTTGGGTACACCTGAACTCCCTGGGGGAGCCTTTACACAACCCCACACTCAACAGGACTCTGCGTCTTCACTCTTTCCTAACAACCCTAAACATAACCCTAACCGCAACAAGAAGCTGAACCCGAGTTAGACCCGAAAAAACACGTACGGTGCCACTTTCTGCCATCAAAAAGTGCTCTCAGCGGAAGCCTTTGGGTACACCTGAACTCCCTGGGGGAGCCTTTACGCAACCCCACACTCAACAGGACTCTGCGTCTTCACTCTTTCCTAACAACCCTAAACATAACCCTAACCGCAACAAGAAGCTGAACCCGAGTTAGACCCGAAAAAACACGTACGGTGCCACTTTCTGCCATCAAAAAGTGCTCTCAGCGGAAGCCTTTGGGTACACCTGAACTCCCTGGGGGAGCCTTTACGCAACCCCACACTCAACAGGACTCTGCGTCTTCACTCTTTCCTAACAACCCTAAACATAACCCTAACCGCAACAAGAAGCTCAACCCGAGTTAGACCCGAAAAAACACGTACGGTGCCACTTTCTGCCATCAAAAAGTGCTCTCAGCGGAAGCCTTTGGGTACACCTGAACTCCCTTGGGGAGCCTTTACGCAACCCCACACTCAACAGGACTCTGCGTCTTCACTCTTTCCTAACAACCCTAAACATAACCCTAACCGCAACAAGAAGCTCAACCCGAGTTAGACCCGAAAAAACACGTACGGTGCCACTTTCTGCCATCAAAAAGTGCTCTCAGCGGAAGCCTTAGGGTACACCTGAACTCCCTGGGGGAGCCTTTACGCAACCCCACACTCAACAGGACTCTGGGTCTTCACTCTTTCCTAACAACCCTAAACATAACCCTAACCGCAACAAGAAGCTGAACCCGAGTTAGACCCGAAAAAAAACGTACGGTGCCACTTTCTGCCATCAAAAAGTGCTCTCAGCAGAAGCCTTTGGGTACACCTGAACTCCCTGGGGGAGCCTTTACGCAACCCCACACTCAACAGGACTCTGCGTCTTCACTCTTTCCTAACAACCCTAAACATAACCCTAACCGCAACAAGAAACTGAACCCGAGTTAGACCCGAAAAAGCACGTACGGTGCCACTTTCTGCCATCAAAAAGTGCTCTCAGCGGAAGCCTTTGGGTACACCTGAACTCCCTGGGGGAGCCTTTACGCAACCCCACACTCAACAGGACTCTGCGTCTTCACTCTTTCCTAACAACCCTAAACATAACCCTAACCGCAACAAGAAACTGAACCCGAGTTAGACCCGAAAAAGCACGTACGGTGCCACTTTCTGCCATCAAAAAGTGCTCTCAGCGGAAGCCTTTGGGTACACCTGAACTCCCTGGGGGAGCCTTTACGCAACCCCACACTCAACAGGACTCTGCGTCTTCACTCTTTCCTAACAACCCTAAACATAACCCTAACCGCAACAAGAAGCTGAACCCGAGTTAGACCCGAAAAAACACGTACGGTGCCACTTTCTGCCATCAAAAAGTGCTCTCAGCGGAAGCCTTTGGGTACACGTGAACTCCCTGGGGGAGCCTTTACGCAACCCCACACTCAACAGGACTCTGCGTCTTCACTCTTTCCTAACAACCCTAAACATAACCCTAACCGCAACAAGAAGCTGAACCCGAGTTAGACCCGAAAAAACACGTACGGTGCCACTTTCTGCCATCAAAAAGTGCTCTCAGCAGAAGCCTTTGGGTACACCTGAACTCCCTGGGGGAGCCTTTACGCAACCCCGCACTCAACAGGACTCTGCGTCTTCACTCTTTCCTAACAACCCTAAACATAACCCTAACCGGAACAAGTAGCTGAACCCGAGTTAGACCCGAAAAAACACGTACGGTGCCACTTTCTGCCATCAAAAAGTGCTCTGAGCGGAAGCCTTTGGGTACACCTGAACTCCCTGGGGGAGCCTTTACGCAACCCCACACTCAACAGGACTCTGCGTCTTCACTCTTTCCTAACAACCCTAAACATAACCCTAACCGCAGCAAGAAGCTGAACCCGAGTTAGACCCGAAAAAACACGTACGGTGCCACTTTCTGCCATCAAAAAGTGCTCTCAGCGGAAGCCTTTGGGTACACCTGAACTCCCTGGGGGAGCCTTTACGCAACCCCACACTCAACAGGACTCTGCGTCTTCACTCTTTCCTAACAACCCTAAACATAACCCTAACCGCAACAAGAAGCTGAACCCGAGTTAGACCCGAAAAAACACGTACGGTGCCACTTTCTGCCATCAAAAAGTGCTCTCAGCGGAAGCCTTTGGGTACACCTGAACTCCCTGGGGGAGCCTTTACGCAACCCCGCACTCAACAGGACTCTGCGTCTTCACTCTTTCCTAACAACCCTAAACATAACCCTAACCGCAACAAGAAGCTGAACCCGAGTTAGACCCGAAAAAACACGTACGGTGCCACTTTCTGCCATCAAAAAGTGCTCTCAGCGGAAGCCTTTGGGTACACCTGAACTCCCTGGGGGAGCCTTTACGCAACCCCGCACTCAACAGGACTCTGCGTCTTCACTCTTTCCTAACAACCCTAAACATAACCCTAACCGCAACAAGAAGCTGAACCCGAGTTAGACCCGAAAAAACACGTACGGTGCCACTTTCTGCCATCAAAAAGTGCTCTCAGCGGAAGCCTTTGGGTACACCTGAACTCCCTGGGGGAGCCTTTACGCAACCCCACACTCAACAGGACTCTGCGTCTTCACTCTTTCCTAACAACCCTAAACATAACCCTAACCGCAGCAAGAAGCTGAACCCGAGTTAGACCCGAAAAAACACGTACGGTGCCACTTTCTGCCATCAAAAAGTGCTCTCAGCGGAAGCCTTTGGGTACACCTGAACTCCCTGGGGGAGCCTTTACGCAACCCCACACTCAACAGGACTCTGCGTCTTCACTCTTTCCTAACAACCCTAAACATAACCCTAACCGCAACAAGAAGCTGAACCCGAGTTAGACCCGAAAAAACACGTACGGTGCCACTTTCTGCCATCAAAAAGTGCTCTCAGCGGAAGCCTTTGGGTACACCTGAACTCCCTGGGGGAGCCTTTACGCAACCCCGCACTCAACAGGACTCTGCGTCTTCACTCTTTCCTAACAACCCTAAACATAACCCTAACCGCAACAAGAAGCTGAACCCGAGTTAGACCCGAAAAAACACGTACGGTGCCACTTTCTGCCATCAAAAAGTGCTCTCAGCGGAAGCCTTTGGGTACACCTGAACTCCCTGGGGGAGCCTTTACGCAACCCCGCACTCAACAGGACTCTGCGTCTTCACTCTTTCCTAACAACCCTAAACATAACCCTAACCGCAACAAGAAGCTGAACCCGAGTTAGACCCGAAAAAACACGTACGGTGCCACTTTCTGCCATCAAAAAGTGCTCTCAGCGGAAGCCTTTGGGTACACCTGAACTCCCTGGGGGAGCCTTTACGCAACTCCACACTCAACAGGACTCTGGGTCTTCACTCTTTCCTAACAACCCTAAACATAACCCTAACCGCAACAAGAAGCTCAACCCGAGTTAGACCCGAAAAAAAACGTACGGTGCCACTTTCTGCCATCAAAAAGTGCTCTCAGCGGAAGCCTTTGGGTACACCTGAACTCCCTGGGGGAGCCTTTACGCAACCCCACACTCAACAGGACTCTGCGTCTTCACTCTTTCCTAACAACCCTAAACATAACCCTAACCGGAACAAGAAGCTGAACCCGAGTTAGACCCGAAAAAGCACGTACGGTGCCACTTTCTGCCATCAAAAAGTGCTCTCAGCGGAAGCCTTTGGGTACACCTGAACTCCCTGGGGGAGCCTTTACGCAACCCCACACTCAACAGGACTCTGCGTCTTCACTCTTTCCTAACAACCCTAAACATAACCCTAACCGCAACAAGAAGCTGAACCCGAGTTAGACCCGAAAAAACACGTACGGTGCCACTTTCTGCCATCAAAAAGTGCTCTCAGCGGAAGCCTTTGGGTACACCTGAACTCCCTGGGGGAGCCTTTACGCAACCCCACACTCAACAGGACTCTGCGTCTTCACTCTTTCCTAACAACCCTAAACATAACCCTAACCGCAACAAGAAGCTGAACCCGAGTTAGACCCGAAAAAACACGTACGGTGCCACTTTCTGCCATCAAAAAGTGCTCTGAGCGGAAGCCTTTGGGTACACCTGAACTCCCTGGGGGAGCCTTTACGCAACCCCACACTCAACAGGACTCTGCGTCTTCACTCTTTCCTAACAACCCTAAACATAACCCTAACCGCAACAAGAAGCTGAACCCGAGTTAGACCCGAAAAAACACGTACGGTGCCACTTTCTGCCATCAAAAAGTGCTCTCAGCGGAAGCCTTTGGGTACACCTGAACTCCCTGGGGGAGCCTTTACGCAACCCCACACTCAACAGGACTCTGCGTCTTCACTCTTTCCTAACAACCCTAAACATAACCCTAACCGCAACAAGAAGCTGAACCCGAGTTAGACCCGAAAAAACACGTACGGTGCCACTTTCTGCCATCAAAAAGTGCTCTCAGCGGAAGCCTTTGGGTACACCTGAACTCCCTGGGGGAGCCTTTACGCAACCCCACACTCAACAGGACTCTGCGTCTTCACTCTTTCCTAACAACCCTAAACATAACCCTAACCGCAACAAGAAGCTGAACCCGAGTTAGACCCGAAAAAACACGTACGGTGCCACTTTCTGCCATCCAAAAGTGCTCTCAGCGGAAGCCTTTGGGTACACCTGAACTCCCTGGGGGAGCCTTTACGCAACCCCACACTCAACAGGACTCTGCGTCTTCACTCTTTCCTAACAACCCTAAACATAACCCTAACCGCAACAAGAAGCTGAACCCGAGTTAGACCCGAAAAAACACGTACGGTGCCACTTTCTGCCATCAAAAAGTGCTCTCAGCAGAAGCCTTTGGGTACACCTGAACTCCCTGGGGGAGCCTTTACGCAACCCCACACTCAACAGGACTCTGCGTCTTCACTCTTTCCTAACAACCCTAAACATAACCCTAACCGCAACAAGTAGCTGAACCCGAGTTAGACCCGAAAAAACACGTACGGTGCCACTTTCTGCCATCAAAAAGTGCTCTCAGCGGAAGCCTTTGGGTACACCTGAACTCCCTGGGGGAGCCTTTACGCAACCCCACACTCAACAGGACTCTGCGTCTTCACTCTTTCCTAACAACCCTAAACATAACCCTAACCGCAACAAGAAGCTGAACCCGAGTTAGACCCGAAAAAACACGTACGGTGCCACTTTCTGCCATCAAAAAGTGCTCTCAGCGGAAGCCTTTGGGTACACCTGAACTCCCTGGGGGAGCCTTTACGCAACCCCACACTCAACAGGACTCTGGGTCTTCACTCTTTCCTAACAACTATAAACATAACCCTAACCGCAACAAGAAGCTGAACCCGAGTTAGACCCGAAAAAACACGTACGGTGCCACTTTCTGCCATCCAAAAGTGCTCTCAGCGGAAGCCTTTGGGTACACCTGAACTCCCTGGGGGAGCCTTTACGCAACCCCACACTCAACAGGACTCTGCGTCTTCACTCTTTCCTAACAACCCTAAACATAACCCTAACCGCAACAAGAAGCTGAACCCGAGTTAGAAACGAAAAAACACGTACGGTGCCACTTTCTGCCATCAAAAAGTGCTCTCAGCGGAAGCTTTTGGGTACACCTGAACTCCCTGGGGGAGCCTTTACGCAACCCCACACTCAACAGGACTCTGCGTCTTCACTCTTTCCTAACAACCCTAAACATAACCCTAACCGCAACAAGAAGCTGAACCCGAGTTAGACCCGAAAAAACACGTACGGTGCCACTTTCTGCCATCAAAAATTGCTCTCAGCGGAAGCCTTTGGGTACACCTGAACTCCCTGGGGGAGCCTTTACGCAACCCCACACTCAACAGGACTCTGCGTCTTCACTCTTTCCTAACAACCCTAAACATAACCCTAACCGCAACAAGAAGCTGAACCCGAGTTAGACCCGAAAAAACACGTACGGTGCCACTTTCTGCCATCAAAAAGTGCTCTCAGCGGAAGCCTTTGGGAACACCTGAACTCCCTGGGGGAGCCTTTACGCAACCCCACACTCAACAGGACTCTGCGTCTTCACTCTTTCCTAACAAACCTAAACATAACCCTAACCGCAACAAGAAGCTGAACCCGAGTTAGACCCGAAAAAACACGTACGGTGCCACTTTCTGCCATCAAAAAGTGCTCTCAGCGGAAGCCTTTGGGTACACCTGAACTCCCTTGGGGAGCCTTTACGCAACCCCACACTCAACAGGACTCTGCGTCTTCACTCTTTCCTAACAACCCTAAACATAACCCTAACCGCAACAAGAAGCTGAACCCGAGTTAGACCCGAAAAAACACGTACGGTGCCACTTTCTGCCATCAAAAAGTGCTCTCAGCGGAAGCCTTAGGGTACACCTGAACTCCCTGGGGGAGCCTTTACGCAACTCCACACTCAACAGGACTCTGGGTCTTCACTCTTTCCTAACAACTATAAACATAACCCTAACCGCAACAAGAAGCTCAACCCGAGTTAGACCCGAAAAAAACACGTACGGTGCCACTTTCTGCCATCAAAAAGTGCTCTCAGCAGAAGCCTTTGGGTACACCTGAACTCCCTGGGGGAGCCTTTACGCAACCCCACACTCAACAGGACTCTGCGTCTTCACTCTTTCCTAACAACCCTAAACATAACCCTAACCGCAACAAGAAACTGAACCCGAGTTAGACCCGAAAAAGCACGTACGGTGCCACTTTCTGCCATCAAAAAGTGCTCTCAGCGGAAGCCTTTGGGTACACCTGAACTCCCTGGGGGAGCCTTTACGCAACCCCACACTCAACAGGACTCTGCGTCTTCACTCTTTCCTAACAACCCTAAACATAACCCTAACCGGAACAAGAAGCTGAACCCGAGTTAGACCCGAAAAAACACGTACGGTGCCACTTTCTGCCATCAAAAAGTGCTCTCAGCGGAAGCCTTAGGGTACACCTGAACTCCCTGGGGGAGCCTTTACGCAACCCCACACTCAACAGGACTCTGCGTCTTCACTCTTTCCTAACAACCCTAAACATAACCCTAACCGCAACAAGAAGCTGAACCCGAGTTAGACCCGAAAAAACACGTACGGTGCCACTTTCTGCCATCAAAAAGTGCTCTCAGCGGAAGCCTTTGGGTACACCTGAACTCCCTGGGGGAGCCTTTACGCAACCCCACACTCAACAGGACTCTGCGTCTTCACTCTTTCCTAACAACCCTAAACATAACCCTAACCGCAACAAGAAGCAGAACCCGAGTTAGACCCGAAAAAACACGTACGGTGCCACTTTCTGCCATCAAAAAGTGCTCTCAGCGGAAGCCTTTGGGTACACCTGAACTCCCTGGGGGAGCCTTTACGCAACCCCACACTCAACAGGACTCTGCGTCTTCACTCTTTCCTAACAACCCTAAACATAACCCTAACCGCAACAAGAAGCTGAACCCGAGTTACACCCGAAAAAACACGTACGGTGCCACTTTCTGCCATCAAAAAGTGCTCTCAGCGGAAGCCTTTGGGTACACCTGAACTCCCTGGGGGAGCCTTTACGCAACCCCACACTCAACAGGACTCTGCGTCTTCACTCTTTCCTAACAACCCTAAACATAACCCTAACCGCAACAAGAAGCTGAACCCGAGTTAGACCCGAAAAAACACGTACGGTGCCACTTTCTGCCATCAAAAAGTGCTCTCAGCGGAAGCCTTAGGGTACACCTGAACTCCCTGGGGGAGCCTTTACGCAACTCCACACTCAACAGGACTCTGGGTCTTCACTCTTTCCTAACAACTATAAACATAACCCTAACCGCAACAAGAAGCTCAACCCGAGTTAGACCCGAAAAAAAACGTACGGTGCCACTTTCTGCCATCAAAAAGTGCTCTCAGCGGAAGCCTTTGGGTACACCTGAACTCCCTGGGGGAGCCTTTACGCAACCCCACACTCAACAGGACTCTGCGTCTTCACTCTTTCCTAACAACCCTAAACATAACCCTAACCGCAACAAGAAGCTGAACCCGAGTTAGACCCGAAAAAACACGTACGGTGCCACTTTCTGCCATCAAAAATTGCTCTCAGCGGAAGCCTTTGGGTACACCTGAACTCCCTGGGGGAGCCTTTACGCAACCCCACACTCAACAGGACTCTGCGTCTTCACTCTTTCCTAACAACCCTAAACATAACCCTAACCGCAACAAGAAGCTGAACCCGAGTTAGACCCGAAAAAACACGTACGGTGCCACTTTCTGCCATCAAAAAGTGCTCTCAGCGGAAGCCTTTGGGTACACCTGAACTCCCTGGGGGAGCCTTTACGCAACCCCACACTCAACAGGACTCTGCGTCTTCACTCTTTCCTAACAACCCTAAACATAACCCTAACCGGAACAAGAAGCTGAACCCGAGTTAGACCCGAAAAAACACGTACGGTGCCACTTTCTGCCATCAAAAAGTGCTCTCAGCGGAAGCCTTTGGGTACACCTGAACTCCCTGGGGGAGCCTTTACGCAACCCCACACTCAACAGGACTCTGCGTCTTCACTCTTTCCTAACAACCCTAAACATAACCCTAACCGCAACAAGAAGCTGAACCCGAGTTAGACCCGAAAAAACACGTACGGTGCCACTTTCTGCCATCAAAAATTGCTCTCAGCAGAAGCCTTTGGGTACACCTGAACTCCCTGGGGGAGCCTTTACGCAACCCCACACTCAACAGGACTCTGCGTCTTCACTCTTTCCTAACAACCCTAAACATAACCCTAACCGGAACAAGAAGCTGAACCCGAGTTAGACCCGAAAAAACACGTACGGTGCCACTTTCTGCCATCAAAAAGTGCTCTCAGCGGAAGCCTTTGGGTACACCTGAACTCCCTGGGGGAGCCTTTACGCAACCCCACACTCAACAGGACTCTGCGTCTTCACTCTTTCCTAACAACCCTAAACATCAGCCTAACCGCAACAAGAAGCTGAACCCGAGTTAGACCCGAAAAAACACGTACGGTGCCACTTTCTGCCATCAAAAAGTGCTCTCAGCAGAAGCCTTTGGGTACACCTGAACTCCCTGGGGGAGCCTTTACGCAACCCCGCACTCAACAGGACTCTGCGTCTTCACTCTTTCCTAACAACCCTAAACATAACCCTAACCGGAACAAGTAGCTGAACCCGAGTTAGACCCGAAAAAACACGTACGGTGCCACTTTCTGCCATCAAAAAGTGCTCTCAGCGGAAGCCTTTGGGTACACCTGAACTCCCTGGGGGAGCCTTTACGCAACCCCACACTCAACAGGACTCTGCGTCTTCACTCTTTCCTAACAACCCTAAACATAACCCTAACCGCAACAAGAAGCTGAACCCGAGTTAGACCCGAAAAAACACGTACGGTGCCACTTTCTGCCATCAAAAAGTGCTCTCAGCGGAAGCCTTTGGGTACACCTGAACTCCCTGGGGGAGCCTTTACGCAACCCCACACTCAACAGGACTCTGCGTCTTCACTCTTTCCTAACAACCCTAAACATAACCCTAACCGCAACAAGAAGCTGAACCCGAGTTAGACCCGAAAAAACACGTACGGTGCCACTTTCTGCCATCAAAAAGTGCTCTCAGCGGAAGCCTTTGGGTACACCTGAACTCCCTGGGGGAGCCTTTACGCAACCCCGCACTCAACAGGACTCTGCGTCTTCACTCATTCCTAACAACCCTAAACATAACCCTAACCGCAACAAGAAGCTGAACCCGAGTTAGACCCGAAAAAACACGTACGGTGCCACTTTCTGCCATCAAAAAGTGCTCTCAGCGGAAGCCTTTGGGTACACCTGAACTCCCTGGGGGAGCCTTTACGCAACCCCGCACTCAACAGGACTCTGCGTCTTCACTCTTTCCTAACAACCCTAAACATAACCCTAACCGCAACAAGAAGCTGAACCCGAGTTAGACCCGAAAAAACACGTACGGTGCCACTTTCTGCCATCAAAAAGTGCTCTCAGCGGAAGCCTTTGGGTACACCTGAACTCCCTGGGGGAGCCTTTACGCAACCCCACACTCAACAGGACTCTGCGTCTTCACTCTTTCCTAACAACCCTAAACATAACCCTAACCGCAACAAGAAGCTCAACCCGAGTTAGACCCGAAAAAACACGTACGGTGCCACTTTCTGCCATCAAAAAGTGCTCTGAGCGGAAGCCTTTGGGTACACCTGAACTCCCTGGGGGAGCCTTTACGCAACCCCACACTCAACAGGACTCTGTGTCTTCACTCTTTCCTAACAACCCTAAACATAACCCTAACCGCAACAAGAAGCTGAACCCGAGTTAGACCCGAAAAAACACGTACGGTGCCACTTTCTGCCATCAAAAAGTGCTCTCAGCGGAAGCCTTTGGGTACACCTGAACTCCCTGGGGGAGCCTTTACGCAACCCCACACTCAACAGGACTCTGCGTCTTCACTCTTTCCTAACAACCCTAAACATAACCCTAACCGCAACAAGAAGCTGAACCCGAGTTAGACCCGAAAAAACACGTACGGTGCCACTTTCTGCCATCAAAAAGTGCTCTCAGCGGAAGCCTTTGGGTACACCTGAACTCCCTGGGGGAGCCTTTACGCAACCCCACACTCAACAGGACTCTGCGTCTTCACTCTTTCCTAACAACCCTAAACATAAGCCTAACCGCAACAAGAAGCTGAACCCGAGTTAGACCCGAAAAAACACGTACGGTGCCACTTTCTGCCATCAAAAAGTGCTCTCAGCGGAAGCCTTTGGGTACACCTGAACTCCCTGGGGGAGCCTTTACGCAACCCCACACTCAACAGGACTCTGCGTCTTCACTCTTTCCTAACAACCCTAAACATAAGCCTAACCGCAACAAGAAGCTGAACCCGAGTTAGACCCGAAAAAACACGTACGGTGCCACTTTCTGCCATCAAAAAGTGCTCTCAGCGGAAGCCTTTGGGTACACCTGAACTCCCTGGGGGAGCCTTTACGCAACCCCACACTCAACAGGACTCTGCGTCTTCACTCTTTCCTAACAACCCTAAACATAACCCTAACCGCAACAAGAAGCTCAACCCGAGTTAGACCCGAAAAAACACGTACGGTGCCACTTTCTGCCATCAAAAAGTGCTCTCAGCGGAAGCCTTTGGGTACACCTGAACTCCCTGGGGGAGCCTTTACGCAACCCCACACTCAACAGGACTCTGCGTCTTCACTCTTTCCTAACAACCCTAAACATAACCCTAACCGCAACAAGAAGCTCAACCCGAGTTAGACCCGAAAAAACACGTACGGTGCCACTTTCTGCCATCAAAAAGTGCTCTCAGCGGAAGCCTTTGGGTACACCTGAACTCCCTGGGGGAGCCTTTACGCAACCCCACACTCAACAGGACTCTGCGTCTTCACTCTTTCCTAACAACCCTAAACATAACCCTAACCGCAACAAGAAGCTGAACCCGAGTTAGACCCGAAAAAACACGTACGGTGCCACTTTCTGCCATCCAAAAGTGCTCTCAGCGGAAGCCTTTGGGTACACCTGAACTCCCTGGGGGAGCCTTTACGCAACCCCACACTCAACAGGACTCTGCGTCTTCACTCTTTCCTAACAACCCTAAACATAACCCTAACCGCAACAAGAAGCTGAACCCGAGTTAGACCCGAAAAAACACGTACGGTGCCACTTTCTGCCATCAAAAAGTGCTCTCAGCGGAAGCCTTTGGGTACACCTGAACTCCCTGGGGGAGCCTTTACGCAACCCCACACTCAACAGGACTCTGCGTCTTCACTCTTTCCTAACAACCCTAAACATAACCCTAACCGCAACAAGAAGCTGAACCCGAGTTAGACCCGAAAAAACACGTACGGTGCCACTTTCTGCCATCAAAAAGTGCTCTCAGCGGAAGCCTTTGGGTACACCTGAACTCCCTGGGGGAGCCTTTACGCAACCCCACACTCAACAGGACTCTGCGTCTTCACTCTTTCCTAACAACCCTAAACATAACCCTAACCGCAACAAGAAGCTGAACCCGAGTTAGACCCGAAAAAACACGTACGGTGCCACTTTCTGCCATCAAAAAGTGCTCTCAGCGGAAGCCTTTGGGTACACCTGAACTCCCTGGGGGAGCCTTTACGCAACCCCACACTCAACAGGACTCTGCGTCTTCACTCTTTCCTAACAACCCTAAACATAACCCTAACCGCAACAAGAAGCTCAACCCGAGTTAGACCCGAAAAAACACGTACGGTGCCACTTTCTGCCATCCAAAAGTGCTCTCAGCGGAAGCCTTTGGGTACACCTGACCTCCCTGGGGGAGCCTTTACGCAACCCCACACTCAACAGGACTCTGCGTCTTCACTCTTTCCTAACAACCCTAAACATAACCCTAACCGCAACAAGAAGCTCAACCCGAGTTAGACCCGAAAAAACACGTACGGTGCCACTTTCTGCCATCAAAAAGTGCTCTCAGCGGAAGCCTTTGGGTACACCTGAACTCCCTGGGGGAGCCTTTACGCAACCCCACACTCAACAGGACTCTGCGTCTTCACTCTTTCCTAACAACCCTAAACATAACCCTAACCGCAACAAGAAGCTGAACCCGAGTTAGACCCGAAAAAACACGTACGATGCCACTTTCTGCCATCAAAAAGTGCTCTCAGCGGAAGCCTTTGGGTACACCTGAACTCCCTGGGGGAGCCTTTACGCAACCCCACACTCAACAGGACTCTGCGTCTTCACTCTTTCCTAACAACCCTAAACACAACCCTAACCGCAACAAGAAGCTGAACCCGAGTTAGACCCGAAAAAACACGTACGGTGCCACTTTCTGCCATCCAAAAGTGCTCTCAGCGGAAGCCTTTGGGTACACCTGAACTCCCTGGGGGAGCCTTTACGCAACCCCACACTCAACAGGACTCTGCGTCTTCACTCTTTCCTAACAACCCTAAACATAACCCTAACCGCAACAAGAAGCTGAACCCGAGTTAGACCCGAAAAAACACGTACGGTGCCACTTTCTGCCATCAAAAAGTGCTCTCAGCGGAAGCCTTTGGGTACACCTGAACTCCCTGGGGGAGCCTTTACGCAACCCCACACTCAACAGGACTCTGCGTCTTCACTCTTTCCTAACAACCCTAAACATAACCCTAACCGCAACAAGAAGCTGAACCCGAGTTAGACCCGAAAAAACACGTACGGTGCCACTTTCTGCCATCAAAAAGTGCTCTCAGCGGAAGCCTTTGGGTACACCTGAACTCCCTGGGGGAGCCTTTACGCAACCCCACACTCAACAGGACTCTGCGTCTTCACTCTTTCCTAACAACCCTAAACATAACCCTAACCGCAACAAGAAGCTGAACCCGAGTTAGACCCGAAAAAACACATACGGTGCCACTTTCTGCCATCCAAAAGTGCTCTCAGCGGAAGCCTTTGGGTACACCTGAACTCCCTGGGGGAGCCTTTACGCAACCCCACACTCAACAGGACTCTGCGTCTTCACTCTTTCCTAACAACCCTAAACATAACCCTAACCGCAACAAGAAGCTGAACCCGAGTTAGACCCGAAAAAACACGTACGGTGCCACTTTCTGCCATCAAAAAGTGCTCTCAGCGGAAGCCTTTGGGTACACCTGAACTCCCTGGGGGAGCCTTTACGCAACCCCACACTCAACAGGACTCTGCGTCTTCACTCTTTCCTAACAACCCTAAACATAACCCTAACCGCAACAAGAAGCTGAACCCGAGTTAGACCCGAAAAAACACGTACGGTGCCACTTTCTGCCATCAAAAATTGCTCTCAGCAGAAGCCTTTGGGTACACCTGAACTCCCTGGGGGAGCCTTTACGCAACCCCACACTCAACAGGACTCTGCGTCTTCACTCTTTCCTAACAACCCTAAACATAACCCTAACCGCAACAAGAAGCTGAACCCGAGTTAGACCCGAAAAAACACGTATGGTGCCACTTTCTGCCATCAAAAAGTGCTCTCAGCGGAAGCCTTTGGGTACACCTGAACTCCCTGGGGGAGCCTTTACGCAACCCCACACTCAACAGGACTCTGCGTCTTCACTCTTTCCTAACAACCCTAAACATAACCCTAACCGCAACAAGAAGCTGAACCCGAGTTAGACCCGAAAAAACACGTACGGTGCCACTTTCTGCCATCAAAAAGTGCTCTCAGCGGAAGCCTTTGGGTACACCTGAACTCCCTGGGGGAGCCTTTACGCAACCCCGCACTCAACAGGACTCTGCGTCTTCACTCATTCCTAACAACCCTAAACATAACCCTAACCGCAACAAGAAGCTGAACCCGAGTTAGACCCGAAAAAACACGTACGGTGCCACTTTCTGCCATCAAAAAGTGCTCTCAGCGGAAGCCTTTGGGTACACCTGAACTCCCTGGGGGAGCCTTTACGCAACCCCACACTCAACAGGACTCTGCGTCTTCACTCTTTCCTAACAACCCTAAACATAACCCTAACCGCAACAAGAAGCTGAACCCGAGTTAGACCCGAAAAAACACGTACGGTGCCACTTTCTGCCATCAAAAAGTGCTCTCAGCGGAAGCCTTTGGGTACACCTGAACTCCCTGGGGGAGCCTTTACGCAACCCCACACTCAACAGGACTCTGCGTCTTCACTCTTTCCTAACAACCCTAAACATAACCCTAACCGCAACAAGAAGCTCAACCCGAGTTAGACCCGAAAAAACACGTACGGTGCCACTTTCTGCCATCAAAAAGTGCTCTCAGCGGAAGCCTTTGGGTACACCTGAACTCCCTGGGGGAGCCTTTACGCAACCCCACACTCAACAGGACTCTGCGTCTTCACTCTTTCCTAACAACCCTAAACATAACCCTAACCGCAACAAGAAGCTCAACCCGAGTTAGACCCGAAAAAACACGTACGGTGCCACTTTCTGCCATCAAAAAGTGCTCTCAGCGGAAGCCTTTGGGTACACCTGAACTCCCTGGGGGAGCCTTTACGCAACCCCACACTCAACAGGACTCTGCGTCTTCACTCTTTCCTAACAACCCTAAACATAAGCCTAACCGCAACAAGAAGCTGAACCCGAGTTAGACCCGAAAAAACACGTACGGTGCCACTTTCTGCCATCAAAAAGTGCTCTCAGCGGAAGCCTTTGGGTACACCTGAACTCCCTGGGGGAGCCTTTACGCAACCCCACACTCAACAGGACTCTGCGTCTTCACTCTTTCCTAACAACCCTAAACATAACCCTAACCGCAACAAGAAGCTGAACCCGAGTTAGACCCGAAAAAACACGTACGGTGCCACTTTCTGCCATCAAAAAGTGCTCTCAGCGGAAGCCTTTGGGTACACCTGAACTCCCTGGGGGAGCCTTTACGCAACCCCACACTCAACAGGACTCTGCGTCTTCACTCTTTCCTAACAACCCTAAACATAACCCTAACCGCAACAAGAAGCTGAACCCGAGTTACACCCGAAAAAACACGTACGGTGCCACTTTCTGCCATCAAAAAGTGGTCTCAGCGGAAGCCTTTGGGTACACCTGAACTCCCTGGGGGAGCCTTTACGCAACCCCACACTCAACAGGACTCTGCGTCTTCACTCTTTCCTAACAACCCTAAACATAACCCTAACCGCAACAAGAAGCTGAACCCGAGTTAGACCCGAAAAAACACGTACGGTGCCACTTTCTGCCATCCAAAAGTGCTCTCAGCGGAAGCCTTTGGGAACACCTGAACTCCCTGGGGGAGCCTTTACGCAACCCCACACTCAACAGGACTCTGCGTCTTCACTCTTTCCTAACAACCCTAAACATAACCCTAACCGCAACAAGAAGCTGAACCCGAGTTAGACCCGAAAAAACACGTACGGTGCCACTTTCTGCCATCAAAAAGTGCTCTCAGCGGAAGCCTTTGGGTACACCTGAACTCCCTGGGGGAGCCTTTACGCAACCCCACACTCAACAGGACTCTGCGTCTTCACTCTTTCCTAACAACCCTAAACATAACCCTAACCGCAACAAGAAGCTGAACCCGAGTTAGACCCGAAAAAACACGTACGGTGCCACTTTCTGCCATCAAAAAGTGCTCTCAGCGGAAGCCTTTGGGTACACCTGAACTCCCTGGGGGAGCCTTTACGCAACCCCACACTCAACAGGACTCTGCGTCTTCACTCTTTCCTAACAACCCTAAACATAACCCTAACCGCAACAAGAAGCTGAACCCGAGTTAGACCCGAAAAAACACGTACGGTGCCACTTTCTGCCATACGTACGGTGCCACTTTCTGCCATCCAAAAGTGCTCTCAGCGGAAGCCTTTGGGTACACCTGAACTCCCTGGGGGAGCCTTTACGCAACCCCACACTCAACAGGACTCTGCGTCTTCGCTCTTTCCTAACAACCCTAAACATAACCCTAACCGCAACAAGAAGCTGAACCCGAGTTAGACCCGAAAAAACACGTACGGTGCCACTTTCTGCCATCAAAAAGTGCTCTCAGCGGAAGCCTTTGGGTACACCTGAACTCCCTGGGGGAGCCTTTACGCAACCCCACACTCAACAGGACTCTGCGTCTTCACTCTTTCCTAACAACCCTAAACATAACCCTAACCGCAACAAGAAGCTGAACCCGAGTTAGACCCGAAAAAACACGTACGGTGCCACTTTCTGCCATCCAAAAGTGCTCTCAGCGGAAGCCTTTGGGTACACCTGACCTCCCTGGGGGAGCCTTTACGCAACCCCACACTCAACAGGACTCTGCGTCTTCACTCTTTCCTAACAACCCTAAACATAACCCTAACCGCAACAAGAAGCTGAACCCGAGTTAGACCCGAAAAAACACGTACGGTGCCACTTTCTGCCATCAAAAAGTGCTCTCAGCGGAAGCCTTTGGGTACACCTGAACTCCCTGGGGGAGCCTTTACGCAACCCCACACTCAACAGGACTCTGCGTCTTCACTCTTTCCTAACAACCCTAAACACAACCCTAACCGCAACAAGAAGCTGAACCCGAGTTAGACCCGAAAAAACACGTACGGTGCCACTTTCTGCCATCCAAAAGTGCTCTCAGCGGAAGCCTTTGGGTACACCTGAACTCCCTGGGGGAGCCTTTACGCAACCCCACACTCAACAGGACTCTGCGTCTTCACTCTTTCCTAACAACCCTAAACATAACCCTAACCGCAACAAGAAGCTGAACCCGAGTTAGACCCGAAAAAACACGTAAGGTGCCACTTTCTGCCATCAAAAAGTGCTCTCAGCGGAAGCCTTTGGGTACACCTGAACTCCCTGGGGGAGCCTTTACGCAACCCCACACTCAACAGGACTCTGCGTCTTCACTCTTTCCTAACAACCCTAAACATAACCCTAACCGCAACAAGAAGCTGAACCCGAGTTAGACCCGAAAAAACACGTACGGTGCCACTTTCTGCCATCAAAAAGTGCTCTCAGCGGAAGCCTTTGGGTACACCTGAACTCCCTGGGGGAGCCTTTACGCAACCCCACACTCAACAGGACTCTGCGTCTTCACTCTTTCCTAACAACCCTAAACATAACCCTAACCGCAACAAGAAGCTGAACCCGAGTTAGACCCGAAAAAACACGTACGGTGCCACTTTCTGCCATCAAAAAGTGCTCTCAGCGGAAGCCTTTGGGTACACCTGAACTCCCTGGGGGAGCCTTTACGCAACCCCACACTCAACAGGACTCTGCGTCTTCACTCTTTCCTAACAACCCTAAACATAACCCTAACCGCAACAAGAAGCTGAACCCGAGTTAGACCCGAAAAAACACGTACGGTGCCACTTTCTGCCATCAAAAAGTGCTCTCAGCGGAAGCCTTTGGGTACACCTGAACTCCCTGGGGGAGCCTTTACGCAACCCCACACTCAACAGGACTCTGCGTCTTCACTCTTTCCTAACAACCCTAAACATAACCCTAACCGCAACAAGAAGCTGAACCCGAGTTACACCCGAAAAAACACGTACGGTGCCACTTTCTGCCATCAAAAAGTGGTCTCAGCGGAAGCCTTTGGGTACACCTGAACTCCCTGGGGGAGCCTTTACGCAACCCCACACTCAACAGGACTCTGCGTCTTCACTCTTTCCTAACAACCCTAAACATAACCCTAACCGCAACAAGAAGCTGAACCCGAGTTAGACCCGAAAAAACACGTACGGTGCCACTTTCTGCCATCAAAAAGTGCTCTCAGCGGAAGCCTTTGGGAACACCTGAACTCCCTGGGGGAGCCTTTACGCAACCCCACACTCAACAGGACTCTGCGTCTTCACTCTTTCCTAACAACCCTAAACATAACCCTAATCGCAACAAGAAGCTGAACCCGAGTTAGACCCGGAAAAACACGTACGGTGCCACTTTCTGCCATCCAAAAGTGCTCTCAGCGGAAGCCTTTGGGTACACCTGAACTCCCTGGGGGAGCCTTTACGCAACCCCACACTCAACAGGACTCTGCGTCTTCACTCTTTCCTAACAACCCTAAACATAACCCTAACCGCAACAAGAAGCTGAACCCGAGTTAGACCCGAAAAAACACGTACGGTGCCACTTTCTGCCATCCAAAAGTGCTCTCAGCGGAAGCCTTTGGGTACACCTGAACTCCCTGGGGGAGCCTTTACGCAACCCCACACTCAACAGGACTCTGCGTCTTCACTCTTTCCTAACAACCCTAAACATAACCCTAACCGCAACAAGAAGCTCAACCCGAGTTAGACCCGAAAAAACACGTACGGTGCCACTTTCTGCCATCAAAAAGTGCTCTCAGCGGAAGCCTTTGGGTACACCTGAACTCCCTGGGGGAGCCTTTACGCAACCCCACACTCAACAGGACTCTGCGTCTTCACTCTTTCCTAACAACCCTAAACATAACCCTAACCGGAACAAGAAGCTGAACCCGAGTTAGACCCGAAAAAACACGTACGGTGCCACTTTCTGCCATCAAAAAGTGCTCTCAGCGGAAGCCTTTGGGTACACCTGAACTCCCTGGGGGAGCCTTAACGCAATCCCACACTCAACAGGACTCTGCGTCTTCACTCTTTCCTAACAATCCTAAACATAACCCTAACCGCAACAAGAAGCTGAACCCGAGTTAGACCCGAAAAAACACGTACGGTGCCACTTTCTGCCATCAAAAAGTGCTCTCAGCGGAAGCCTTTGGGTACACCTGAACTCCCTGGGGGAGCCTTTACGCAACCCCACACTCAACAGGACTCTGCGTCTTCACTCTTTCCTAACAACCCTAAACATAACCCTAACCGCAACAAGAAGCTCAACCCGAGTTAGACCCGAAAAAACACGTACGGTGCCACTTTCTGCCATCAAAAAGTGCTCTCAGCGGAAGCCTTTGGGTACACCTGAACTCCCTGGGGGAGCCTTTACGCAACCCCACACTCAACAGGACTCTGCGTCTTCACTCTTTCCTAACAACCCTAAACATAACCCTAACCGCAACAAGAAGCTGAACCCGAGTTAGACCCGAAAAAACACGTACGGTGCCACTTTCTGCCATCATAAAGTGCTCTCAGCGGAAGCCTTTGGGTACACCTGAACTCCCTGGGGGAGCCTTTACGGAACCCCACACTCAACAGGACTCTGCGTCTTCACTCTTTCCTAACAACCCTAAACATAACCCTAACCGCAACAAGAAGCTGAACCCGAGTTAGACCCGAAAAAACACGTACGGTGCCACTTTCTGCCATCAAAAAGTGCTCTCAGCGGAAGCCTTTGGGTACACCTGAACTCCCTGGGGGAGCCTTTACGCAACCCCACACTCAACAGGACTCTGCGTCTTCACTCTTTCCTAACAACCCTAAACATAACCCTAACCGCAACAAGAAGCTCAACCCGAGTTAGACCCGAAAAAACACGTACGGTGCCACTTTCTGCCATCAAAAAGTGCTCTCAGCGGAAGCCTTTGGGTACACCTGAACTCCCTGGGGGAGCCTTTACGCAACCCCACACTCAACAGGACTCTGCGTCTTCACTCTTTCCTAACAAACCTAAACATAACCCTAACCGCAACAAGAAGCTGAACCCGAGTTAGACCCGAAAAAACACGTACGGTGCCACTTTCTGCCATCAAAAAGTGCTCTCAGCGGAAGCCTTTGGGTACACCTGAACTCCCTGGGGGAGCCTTTACGCAACCCCACACTCAACAGGACTCTGCGTCTTCACTCTTTCCTAACAACCCTAAACATAACCCTAACCGCAACAAGAAGCTCAACCCGAGTTAGACCCGAAAAAACACGTACGGTGCCACTTTCTGCCATCAAAAAGTGCTCTCAGCGGAAGCCTTTGGGTACACCTGAACTCCCTGGGGGAGCCTTTACGGAACCCCACACTCAACAGGACTCTGCGTCTTCACTCTTTCCTAACAACCCTAAACATAACCCTAACCGCAACAAGAAGCTGAACCCGAGTTAGACCCGAAAAAACACGTACGGTGCCACTTTCTGCCATCAAAAAGTGCTCTCAGCGGAAGCCTTTGGGTACACCTGAACTCCCTGGGGGAGCCTTTACGCAACCCCACACTCAACAGGACTCTGCGTCTTCACTCTTTCCTAACAACCCTAAACATAACCCTAACCGCAACAAGAAGCTGAACCCGAGTTAGACCCGAAAAAACACGTACGGTGCCACTTTCTGCCATCAAAAAGTGCTCTCAGCGGAAGCCTTTGGGTACACCTGAACTCCCTGGGGGAGCCTTTACGCAACCCCACACTCAACAGGACTCTGCGTCTTCACTCTTTCCTAACAACCCTAAACATAACCCTAACCGCAACAAGAAGCTGAACCCGAGTTAGACCCGAAAAGACACGTACGGTGCCACTTTCTGCCATCAAAAAGTGCTCTCAGCGGAAGCCTTTGGGTACACCTGAACTCCCTGGGGGAGCCTTTACGCAACCCCACACTCAACAGGACTCTGCGTCTTCACTCTTTCCTAACAACCCTAAACATAACCCTAACCGCAACAAGAAGCTGAACCCGAGTTAGACCCGAAAAAACACGTACGGTGCCACTTTCTGCCATCAAAAAGTGCTCTCAGCGGAAGCCTTTGGGTACACCTGAACTCCCTGGGGGAGCCTTTACGCAACCCCACACTCAACAGGACTCTGCGTCTTCACTCTTTCCTAACAACCCTAAACATAACCCTAACCGCAACAAGAAGCTCAACCCGAGTTAGACCCGAAAAAACACGTACGGTGCCACTTTCTGCCATCAAAAAGTGCTCTCAGCGGAAGCCTTTGGGTACACCTGAACTCCCTGGGGGAGCCTTTACGCAACCCCACACTCAACAGGACTCTGCGTCTTCACTCTTTCCTAACAACCCTAAACATAACCCTAACCGCAACAAGAAGCTCAACCCGAGTTAGACCCGAAAAAACACGTACGGTGCCACTTTCTGCCATCAAAAAGTGCTCTCAGCGGAAGCCTTTGGGTACACCTGAACTCCCTGGGGGAGCCTTTACGCAACCCCACACTCAACAGGACTCTGCGTCTTCACTCTTTCCTAACAACCCTAAACATAACCCTAACCGCAACAAGAAGCTGAACCCGAGTTAGACCTGAAAAAACACGTACGGTGCCACTTTCTGCCATCAAAAAGTGCTCTCAGCGGAAGCCTTTGGGTACACCTGAACTCCCTGGGGGAGCCTTTACGCAACCCCACACTCAACAGGACTCTGCGTCTTCACTCTTTCCTAACAACCCTAAACATAACCCTAACCGCAACAAGAAGCTCAACCCGAGTTAGACCCGAAAAAACACGTACGGTGCCACTTTCTGCCACCAAAAAGTGCTCTCAGCGGAAGCCTTTGGGTACACCTGAACTCCCTGGGGGAGCCTTTACGCAACCCCACACTCAACAGGACTCTGCGTCTTCACTCTTTCCTAACAACCCTAAACATAACCCTAACCGCAACAAGAAGCTGAACCCGAGTTAGACCCGAAAAAACACGTACGGTGCCACTTTCTGCCATCAAAAAGTGCTCTCAGCGGAAGCCTTTGGGTACACCTGAACTCCCTGTGGGAGCCTTTACGCAACCCCACACTCAACAGGACTCTGCGTCTTCACTCTTTCCTAACAACCCTAAACATAACCCTAACCGCAAAAAGAAGCTGAACCCGAGTTAGACCCGAAAAAACACGTACGGTGCCACTTTCTGCCATCAAAAAGTGCTCTCAGCGGAAACCTTTGGGTACACCTGAACTCCCTGGGGGAGCCTTTACGGAACCCCACACTCAACAGGACTCTGCGTCTTCACTCTTTCCTAACAACCCTAAACATAACCCTAACCGCAACAAGAAGCTGAACCCGAGTTAGACCCGAAAAAACACGTACGGTGCCACTTTCTGCCATCCAAAAGTGCTCTCAGCGGAAGCCTTTGGGTACACCTGAACTCCCTGGGGGAGCCTTTACGCAACCCCACACTCAACAGGACTCTGCGTCTTCACTCTTTCCTAACAACCCTAAACATAACCCTAACCGCAACAAGAAGCTGAACCCGAGTTAGACCCGAAAAAACACGTACGGTGCCACTTTCTGCCATCCAAAAGTGCTCTCAGCGGAAGCCTTTGGGTACACCTGAACTCCCTGGGGGAGCCTTTACGCAACCCGACACTCAACAGGACTCTGCGTCTTCACTCTTTCCTAACAACCCTAAACATAACCCTAACCGCAACAAGAAGCTGAACCCGAGTTAGACCCGAAAAAACACGTACGGTGCCACTTTCTGCCATCAAAAAGTGCTCTCAGCGGAAGCCTTTGGGTACACCTGAACTCCCTGGGGGAGCCTTTACGGAACCCCACACTCAACAGGACTCTGCGTCTTCACTCTTTCCTAACAACCCTAAACATAACCCTAACCGCAACAAGAAGCTGAACCCGAGTTAGACCCGAAAAAACACGTACGGTGCCACTTTCTGCCATCCAAAAGTGCTCTCAGCGGAAGCCTTTGGGTACACCTGAACTCCCTGGGGGAGCCTTTACGCAACCCCACACTCAACAGGACTCTGCGTCTTCACTCTTTCCTAACAACCCTAAACATAACCCTAACCGCAACAAGAAGCTGAACCCGAGTTAGACCCGAAAAAACACGTACGGTGCCACTTTCTGCCATCAAAAAGTGCTCTCAGCGGAAGCCTTTGGGTACACCTGAACTCCCTGGGGGAGCCTTTACGCAACCCCACACTCAACAGGACTCTGCGTCTTCACTCTTTCCTAACAACCCTAAACATAACCCTAACCGCAACAAGAAGCTCAACCCGAGTTAGACCCGAAAAAACACGTACGGTGCCACTTTCTGCCATCCAAAAGTGCTCTCAGCGGAAGCCTTTGGGTACACCTGAACTCCCTGGGGGAGCCTTTACGCAACCCCACACTCAACAGGACTCTGCGTCTTCACTCTTTCCTAACAACCCTAAACATAACCCTAACCGCAACAAGAAGCTGAACCCGAGTTAGACCCGAAAAAACACGTACGGTGCCACTTTCTGCCATCCAAAAGTGCTCTCAGCGGAAGCCTTTGGGTACACCTGAACTCCCTGGGGGAGCCTTTACGCAACCCGACACTCAACAGGACTCTGCGTCTTCACTCTTTCCTAACAACCCTAAACATAACCCTAACCGCAACAAGAAGCTGAACCCGAGTTAGACCCGAAAAAACACGTACGGTGCCACTTTCTGCCATCAAAAAGTGCTCTCAGCGGAAGCCTTTGGGTACACCTGAACTCCCTGGGGGAGCCTTTACGGAACCCCACACTCAACAGGACTCTGCGTCTTCACTCTTTCCTAACAACCCTAAACATAACCCTAACCGCAACAAGAAGCTGAACCCGAGTTAGACCCGAAAAAACACGTACGGTGCCACTTTCTGCCATCCAAAAGTGCTCTCAGCGGAAGCCTTTGGGTACACCTGAACTCCCTGGGGGAGCCTTTACGCAACCCCACACTCAACAGGACTCTGCGTCTTCACTCTTTCCTAACAACCCTAAACATAACCCTAACCGCAACTAGAAGCTCAACCCGAGTTAGACCCGAAAAAACACGTACGGTGCCACTTTCTGCCATCCAAAAGTGCTCTCAGCGGAAGCCTTTGGGTACACCTGAACTCCCTGGGGGAGCCTTTACGCAACCCCACACTCAACAGGACTCTGCGTCTTCACTCTTTCCTAACAACCCTAAACATAACCCTAACCGCAACAAGAAGCTCAACCCGAGTTAGACCCGAAAAAACACGTACGGTGCCACTTTCTGCCATCAAAAAGTGCTCTCAGCGGAAGCCTTTGGGTACACCTGAACTCCCTGGGGGAGCCTTTACGCAACCCCACACTCAACAGGACTCTGCGTCTTCACTCTTTCCTAACAACCCTAAACATAACCCTAACCGCAACAAGAAGCTGAACCCGAGTTAGACCCGAAAAAACACGTACGGTGCCACTTTCTGCCATCAAAAAGTGCTCTCAGCGGAAGCCTTTGGGTACACCTGAACTCCCTGGGGGAGCCTTTACACAACCCCACACTCAACAGGACTCTGCGTCTTCACTCTTTCCTAACAACCCTAAACATAACCCTAACCGCAACAAGAAGCTGAACCCGAGTTAGACCCGAAAAAACACGTACGGTGCCACTTTCTGCCATCAAAAAGTGCTCTCAGCGGAAGCCTTTGGGTACACCTGAACTCCCTGGGGGAGCCTTTACGCAACCCCACACTCAACAGGACTCTGCGTCTTCACTCTTTCCTAACAACCCTAAACATAACCCTAACCGGAACAAGAAGCTGAACCCGAGTTAGACCCGAAAAAACACGTACGGTGCCACTTTCTGCCATCAAAAAGTGCTCCCAGCAGAAGCCTTTGGGTACACCTGAACTCCCTGGGGGAGCCTTTACGCAACCCCACACTCAACAGGACTCTGCGTCTTCACTCTTTCCTAACAACCCTAAACATAACCCTAACCGGAACAAGAAGCTGAACCCGAGTTAGACCCGAAAAAACACGTACGGTGCCACTTTCTGCCATCAAAAAGTGCTCTCAGCGGAAGCCTTTGGGTACACCTGAACTCCCTGGGGGAGCCTTTACGCAACCCCACACTCAACAGGACTCTGCGTCTTCACTCTTTCCTAACAACCCTAAACATAACCCTAACCGCAACAAGAAGCTGAACCCGAGTTAGACCCGAAAAAACACGTACGGTGCCACTTTCTGCCATCAAAAAGTGCTCTCAGCAGAAGCCTTTGGGTACACCTGAACTCCCTGGGGGAGCCTTTACGCAACCCCACACTCAACAGGACTCTGCGTCTTCACTCTTTCCTAACAACCCTAAACATAACCCTAACCGCAACAAGAAGCTGAACCCGAGTTAGACCCGAAAAAACACGTACGGTGCCACTTTCTGCCATCAAAAAGTGCTCTCAGCGGAAGCCTTTGGGTACACCTGAACTCCCTGGGGGAGCCTTTACGCAACCCCACACTCAACAGGACTCTGCGTCTTCACTCTTTCCTAACAACCCTAAACATAACCCTAACCGGAACAAGAAGCTGAACCCGAGTTAGACCCGAAAAAACACGTACGGTGCCACTTTCTGCCATCCAAAAGTGCTCTCAGCGGAAGCCTTTGGGTACACCTGAACTCCCTGGGGGAGCCTTTACGCAACCCCACACTCAACAGGACTCTGCGTCTTCACTCTTTCCTAACAACCCTAAACATAACCCTAACCGCAACAAGAAGCTCAACCCGAGTTAGACCCGAAAAAACACGTACGGTGCCACTTTCTGCCATCCAAAAGTGCTCTCAGCGGAAGCCTTTGGGTACACCTGAACTCCCTGGGGGAGCCTTTACGCAACCCCACACTCAACAGGACTCTGCGTCTTCACTCTTTCCTAACAACCCTAAACATAACCCTAACCGCAACAAGAAGCTGAACCCGAGTTAGACCCGAAAAAACACGTACGGTGCCACTTTCTGCCATCAAAAAGTGCTCTCAGCGGAAGCCTTTGGGTACACCTGAACTCCCTGGGGGAGCCTTTACGCAACCCCACACTCAACAGGACTCTGCGTCTTCACTCTTTCCTAACAACCCTAAACATAACCCTAACCGCAACAAGAAGCTGAACCCGAGTTAGACCCGAAAAAACACGTACGGTGCCACTTTCTGCCATCAAAAAGTGCTCTCAGCGGAAGCCTTTGGGTACACCTGAACTCCCTGGGGGAGCCTTTACGCAACCCCACACTCAACAGGACTCTGCGTCTTCACTCTTTCCTAACAACCCTAAACATAACCCTAACCGCAACAAGAAGCTGAACCCGAGTTAGACCCGAAAAAACACGTACGGTGCCACTTTCTGCCATCAAAAAGTGCTCTCAGCGGAAGCCTTTGGGTACACCTGAACTCCCTGGGGGAGCCTTTACGCAACCCCACACTCAACAGGACTCTGCGTCTTCACTCTTTCCTAACAACCCTAAACATAACCCTAACCGCAACAAGAAGCTGAACCCGAGTTAGACCCGAAAAAACACGTACGGTGCCACTTTCTGCCATCAAAAAGTGCTCTCAGCGGAAGCCTTTGGGTACACCTGAACTCCCTGGGGGAGCCTTTACGCAACCCCACACTCAACAGGACTCTGCGTCTTCACTCTTTCCTAACAACCCTAAACATAACCCTAACCGCAACAAGAAGCTGAACCCGAGTTAGACCCGAAAAAACACGTACGGTGCCACTTTCTGCCATCAAAAAGTGCTCCCAGCACAAGCCTTTGGGTACACCTGAACTCCCTGGGGGAGCCTTTACGCAACCCCACACTCAACAGGACTCTGCGTCTTCACTCTTTCCTAACAACCCTAAACATAACCCTAACCGGAACAAGAAGCTGAACCCGAGTTAGACCCGAAAAAACACGTACGGTGCCACTTTCTGCCATCAAAAAGTGCTCTCAGCGGAAGCCTTTGGGTACACCTGAACTCCCTGGGGGAGCCTTTACGCAACCCCACACTCAACAGGACTCTGCGTCTTCACTCTTTCCTAACAACCCTAAACATAACCCTAACCGCAACAAGAAGCTGAACCCGAGTTAGACCCGAAAAAACACGTACGGTGCCACTTTCTGCCATCAAAAAGTGCTCTCAGCGGAAGCCTTTGGGTACACCTGAACTCCCTGGGGGAGCCTTTACGCAACCCCACACTCAACAGGACTCTGCGTCTTCACTCTTTCCTAACAACCCTAAACATAACCCTAACCGGAACAAGAAGCTGAACCCGAGTTAGACCCGAAAAAACACGTACGGTGCCACTTTCTGCCATCAAAAAGTGCTCCCAGCAGAAGCCTTTGGGTACACCTGAACTCCCTGGGGGAGCCTTTACGCAACCCCACACTCAACAGGACTCTGCGTCTTCACTCTTTCCTAACAACCCTAAACATAACCCTAACCGGAACAAGAAGCTGAACCCGAGTTAGACCCGAAAAAACACGTACGGTGCCACTTTCTGCCATCAAAAAGTGCTCTCAGCGGAAGCCTTTGGGTACACCTGAACTCCCTGGGGGAGCCTTTACGCAACCCCACACTCAACAGGACTCTGCGTCTTCACTCTTTCCTAACAACCCTAAACATAACCCTAACCGCAACAAGAAGCTGAACCCGAGTTAGACCCGAAAAAACACGTACGGTGCCACTTTCTGCCATCAAAAAGTGCTCTCAGCAGAAGCCTTTGGGTACACCTGAACTCCCTGGGGGAGCCTTTACGCAACCCCACACTCAACAGGACTCTGCGTCTTCACTCTTTCCTAACAACCCTAAACATAACCCTAACCGCAACAAGAAGCTGAACCCGAGTTAGACCCGAAAAAACACGTACGGTGCCACTTTCTGCCATCAAAAAGTGCTCTCAGCAGAAGCCTTTGGGTACACCTGAACTCCCTGGGGGAGCCTTTACGCAACCCCACACTCAACAGGACTCTGCGTCTTCACTCTTTCCTAACAACCCTAAACATAACCCTAACCGCAACAAGAAGCTGAACCCGAGTTAGACCCGAAAAAACACGTACGGTGCCACTTTCTGCCATCAAAAAGTGCTCTCAGCGGAAGCCTTTGGGTACACCTGAACTCCCTGGGGGAGCCTTTACGCAACCCCACACTCAACAGGACTCTGCGTCTTCACTCTTTCCTAACAACCCTAAACATAACCCTAACCGGAACAAGAAGCTGAACCCGAGTTAGACCCGAAAAAACACGTACGGTGCCACTTTCTGCCATCCAAAAGTGCTCTCAGCGGAAGCCTTTGGGTACACCTGAACTCCCTGGGGGAGCCTTTACGCAACCCCACACTCAACAGGACTCTGCGTCTTCACTCTTTCCTAACAACCCTAAACATAACCCTAACCGCAACAAGAAGCTCAACCCGAGTTAGACCCGAAAAAACACGTACGGTGCCACTTTCTGCCATCCAAAAGTGCTCTCAGCGGAAGCCTTTGGGTACACCTGAACTCCCTGGGGGAGCCTTTACGCAACCCCACACTCAACAGGACTCTGCGTCTTCACTCTTTCCTAACAACCCTAAACATAACCCTAACCGCAACAAGAAGCTGAACCCGAGTTAGACCCGAAAAAACACGTACGGTGCCACTTTCTGCCATCAAAAAGTGCTCTCAGCGGAAGCCTTTGGGTACACCTGAACTCCCTGGGGGAGCCTTTACGCAACCCCACACTCAACAGGACTCTGCGTCTTCACTCTTTCCTAACAACCCTAAACATAACCCTAACCGCAACAAGAAGCTGAACCCGAGTTAGACCCGAAAAAACACGTACGGTGCCACTTTCTGCCATCAAAAAGTGCTCTCAGCGGAAGCCTTTGGGTACACCTGAACTCCCTGGGGGAGCCTTTACGCAACCCCACACTCAACAGGACTCTGCGTCTTCACTCTTTCCTAACAACCCTAAACATAACCCTAACCGCAACAAGAAGCTGAACCCGAGTTAGACCCGAAAAAACACGTACGGTGCCACTTTCTGCCATCAAAAAGTGCTCTCAGCGGAAGCCTTTGGGTACACCTGAACTCCCTGGGGGAGCCTTTACGCAACCCCACACTCAACAGGACTCTGCGTCTTCACTCTTTCCTAACAACCCTAAACATAACCCTAACCGCAACAAGAAGCTGAACCCGAGTTAGACCCGAAAAAACACGTACGGTGCCACTTTCTGCCATCAAAAAGTGCTCTCAGCGGAAGCCTTTGGGTACACCTGAACTCCCTGGGGGAGCCTTTACGCAACCCCACACTCAACAGGACTCTGCGTCTTCACTCTTTCCTAACAACCCTAAACATAACCCTAACCGCAACAAGAAGCTGAACCCGAGTTAGACCCGAAAAAACACGTACGGTGCCACTTTCTGCCATCAAAAAGTGCTCCCAGCACAAGCCTTTGGGTACACCTGAACTCCCTGGGGGAGCCTTTACGCAACCCCACACTCAACAGGACTCTGCGTCTTCACTCTTTCCTAACAACCCTAAACATAACCCTAACCGGAACAAGAAGCTGAACCCGAGTTAGACCCGAAAAAACACGTACGGTGCCACTTTCTGCCATCAAAAAGTGCTCTCAGCGGAAGCCTTTGGGTACACCTGAACTCCCTGGGGGAGCCTTTACGCAACCCCACACTCAACAGGACTCTGCGTCTTCACTCTTTCCTAACAACCCTAAACATAACCCTAACCGCAACAAGAAGCTGAACCCGAGTTAGACCCGAAAAAACACGTACGGTGCCACTTTCTGCCATCAAAAAGTGCTCTCAGCGGAAGCCTTTGGGTACACCTGAACTCCCTGGGGGAGCCTTTACGCAACCCCACACTCAACAGGACTCTGCGTCTTCACTCTTTCCTAACAACCCTAAACATAACCCTAACCGCAACAAGAAGCTGAACCCGAGTTAGACCCGAAAAAACACGTACGGTGCCACTTTCTGCCATCAAAAAGTGCTCTCAGCGGAAGCCTTTGGGTACACCTGAACTCCCTGGGGGAGCCTTTACGCAACCCCACACTCAACAGGACTCTGCGTCTTCACTCTTTCCTAACAACCCTAAACATAAGCCTAACCGCAACAAGAAGCTGAACCCGAGTTAGACCCGAAAAAACACGTACGGTGCCACTTTCTGCCATCAAAAAGTGCTCTCAGCGGAAGCCTTTGGGTACACCTGAACTCCCTGGGGGAGCCTTTACGCAACCCCACACTCAACAGGACTCTGCGTCTTCACTCTTTCCTAACAACCCTAAACATAACCCTAACCGCAACAAGAAGCTGAACCCGAGTTAGACCCGAAAAAACACGTACGGTGCCACTTTCTGCCATCAAAAAGTGCTCTCAGCGGAAGCCTTTGGGTACACCTGAACTCCCTGGGGGAGCCTTTACGCAACCCCACACTCAACAGGACTCTGCGTCTTCACTCTTTCCTAACAACCCTAAACATAACCCTAACCGCAACAAGAAG
The DNA here is from genome assembly GCF_964034855.1 of Anser brachyrhynchus. Classification (NCBI taxonomy): domain Eukaryota; kingdom Metazoa; phylum Chordata; class Aves; order Anseriformes; family Anatidae; genus Anser; species Anser brachyrhynchus. The sequence continues at coordinate 64,424 of NW_027663596.1, read as the reverse complement.
CTGAACCCGAGTTAGACCCGAAAAAACACGTACGGTGCCACTTTCTGCCATCCAAAAGTGCTCTCAGCGGAAGCCTTTGGGTACACCTGAACTCCCTGGGGGAGCCTTTACGCAACCCCACACTCAACAGGACTCTGCGTCTTCACTCTTTCCTAACAACCCTAAACATAACCCTAACCGCAACAAGAAGCTGAACCCGAGTTAGACCCGAAAAAACACGTACGGTGCCACTTTCTGCCATCAAAAAGTGCTCTCAGCGGAAGCCTTTGGGTACACCTGAACTCCCTGGGGGAGCCTTTACGCAACCCCACACTCAACAGGACTCTGCGTCTTCACTCTTTCCTAACAACCCTAAACATAACCCTAACCGCAACAAGAAGCTGAACCCGAGTTAGACCCGAAAAAACACGTACGGTGCCACTTTCTGCCATCAAAAAGTGCTCTCAGCAGAAGCCTTTGGGTACACCTGAACTCCCTGGGGGAGCCTTTACGCAACCCCACACTCAACAGGACTCTGCGTCTTCACTCTTTCCTAACAACCCTAAACATAACCCTAACCGGAACAAGTAGCTGAACCCGAGTTAGACCCGAAAAAACACGTACGGTGCCACTTTCTGCCATCAAAAAGTGCTCTCAGCGGAAGCCTTTGGGTACACCTGAACTCCCTGGGGGAGCCTTTACGCAACCCCACACTCAACAGGACTCTGCGTCTTCACTCTTTCCTAACAACCCTAAACATAACCCTAACCGCAACAAGAAGCTGAACCCGAGTTAGACCCGAAAAAACACGTACGGTGCCACTTTCTGCCATCAAAAAGTGCTCTCAGCGGAAGCCTTTGGGTACACCTGAACTCCCTGGGGGAGCCTTTACGCAACCCCACACTCAACAGGACTCTGCGTCTTCACTCTTTCCTAACAACCCTAAACATAACCCTAACCGCAACAAGAAGCTGAACCCGAGTTAGACCCGAAAAAACACGTACGGTGCCACTTTCTGCCATCAAAAAGTGCTCTCAGCGGAAGCCTTTGGGTACACCTGAACTCCCTGGGGGAGCCTTTACGCAACCCCACACTCAACAGGACTCTGCGTCTTCACTCTTTCCTAACAACCCTAAACATAACCCTAACCGCAACAAGAAGCTGAACCCGAGTTAGACCCGAAAAAACACGTACGGTGCCACTTTCTGCCATCAAAAAGTGCTCTCAGCGGAAGCCTTTGGGTACACCTGAACTCCCTGGGGGAGCCTTTACGCAACCCCACACTCAACAGGACTCTGCGTCTTCACTCTTTCCTAACAACCCTAAACATAACCCTAACCGCAACAAGAAGCTGAACCCGAGTTAGACCTGAAAAAACACGTACGGTGCCACTTTCTGCCATCAAAAAGTGCTCTCAGCGGAAGCCTTTGGGTACACCTGAACTCCCTGGGGGAGCCTTTACGCAACCCCACACTCAACAGGACTCTGCGTCTTCACTCTTTCCTAACAACCCTAAACATAACCCTAACCGCAACAAGAAGCTGAACCCGAGTTACACCCGAAAAAACACGTACGGTGCCACTTTCTGCCATCAAAAAGTGCTCTCAGCGGAAGCCTTTGGGTACACCTGAACTCCCTGGGGGAGCCTTTACGCAACCCCACACTCAACAGGACTCTGCGTCTTCACTCTTTCCTAACAACCCTAAACATAACCCTAACCGCAACAAGAAGCTGAACCCGAGTTAGACCCGAAAAAACACGTACGGTGCCACTTTCTGCCATCAAAAAGTGCTCTCAGCGGAAGCCTTTGGGTACACCTGAACTCCCTGGGGGAGCCTTTACGCAACCCCGCACTCAACAGGACTCTGCGTCTTCACTCTTTCCTAACAACCCTAAACATAACCCTAACCGCAACAAGAAGCTCAACCCGAGTTAGACCCGAAAAAACACGTACGGTGCCACTTTCTGCCATCAAAAAGTGCTCTCAGCGGAAGCCTTTGGGTACACCTGAACTCCCTGGGGGAGCCTTTACGCAACCCCACACTCAACAGGACTCTGCGTCTTCACTCTTTCCTAAAAACCCTAAACATAACCCTAACCGCAACAAGAAGCTGAACCCGAGTTAGACCCGAAAAAACACGTACGGTGCCACTTTCTGCCATCAAAAAGTGCTCTCAGCAGAAGCCTTTGGGTACACCTGAACTCCCTGGGGGAGCCTTTACGCAACCCCGCACTCAACAGGACTCTGCGTCTTCACTCTTTCCTAACAACCCTAAACATAACCCTAACCGGAACAAGTAGCTGAACCCGAGTTAGACCCGAAAAAACACGTACGGTGCCACTTTCTGCCATCAAAAAGTGCTCTCAGCGGAAGCCTTTGGGTACACCTGAACTCCCTGGGGGAGCCTTTACGCAACCCCACACTCAACAGGACTCTGCGTCTTCACTCTTTCCTAACAACCCTAAACATAACCCTAACCGCAACAAGAAGCTGAACCCGAGTTAGACCCGAAAAAACACGTACGGTGCCACTTTCTGCCATCAAAAAGTGCTCTCAGCGGAAGCCTTTGGGTACACCTGAACTCCCTGGGGGAGCCTTTACGCAACCCCACACTCAACAGGACTCTGCGTCTTCACTCTTTCCTAACAACCCTAAACATAACCCTAACCGCAACAAGAAGCTGAACCCGAGTTAGACCCGAAAAAACACGTACGGTGCCACTTTCTGCCATCAAAAAGTGCTCTCAGCGGAAGCCTTTGGGTACACCTGAACTCCCTGGGGGAGCCTTTACGCAACCCCGCACTCAACAGGACTCTGCGTCTTCACTCATTCCTAACAACCCTAAACATAACCCTAACCGCAACAAGAAGCTGAACCCGAGTTAGACCCGAAAAAACACGTACGGTGCCACTTTCTGCCATCAAAAAGTGCTCTCAGCGGAAGCCTTTGGGTACACCTGAACTCCCTGGGGGAGCCTTTACGCAACCCCGCACTCAACAGGACTCTGCGTCTTCACTCTTTCCTAACAACCCTAAACATAACCCTAAGCGCAACAAGAAGCTGAACCCGAGTTAGACCCGAAAAAACACGTACGGTGCCACTTTCTGCCATCAAAAAGTGCTCTCAGCGGAAGCCTTTGGGTACACCTGAACTCCCTGGGGGAGCCTTTACGCAACCCCGCACTCAACATGACTCTGCGTCTTCACTCTTTCCTAACAACCCTAAACATAACCCTAACCGCAACAAGAAGCTCAACCCGAGTTAGACCCGAAAAAACACGTACGGTGCCACTTTCTGCCATCAAAAAGTGCTCTCAGCGGAAGCCTTTGGGTACACCTGAACTCCCTGGGGGAGCCTTTACGCAACCCCACACTCAACAGGACTCTGCGTCTTCACTCTTTCCTAACAACCCTAAACATAACCCTAACCGCAACAAGAAGCTGAACCCGAGTTAGACCCGAAAAAACACGTACGGTGCCACTTTCTGCCATCAAAAAGTGCTCTCAGCGGAAGCCTTTGGGTACACCTGAACTCCCTGGGGGAGCCTTTACGAAACCCCACACTCAACAGGACTCTGCGTCTTCACTCTTTCCTAACAACCCTAAACATAACCCTAACCGCAACAAGAAGCTCAACCCGAGTTAGACCCGAAAAAACACGTACGGTGCCACTTTCTGCCATCAAAAAGTGCTCTCAGCGGAAGCCTTTGGGTACACCTGAACTCCCTGGGGGAGCCTTTACGCAACCCCACACTCAACAGGACTCTGCGTCTTCACTCTTTCCTAACAACCCTAAACATAACCCTAACCGCAACAAGAAGCTCAACCCGAGTTAGACCTGAAAAAACACGTACGGTGCCACTTTCTGCCATCAAAAAGTGCTCTCAGCGGAAGCCTTTGGGTACACCTGAACTCCCTGGGGGAGCCTTTACGCAACCCCACACTCAACAGGACTCTGCGTCTTCACTCTTTCCTAACAACCCTAAACATAACCCTAACCGCAACAAGAAGCTGAACCCGAGTTAGACCCGAAAAAACACGTACGGTGCCACTTTCTGCCATCAAAAAGTGCTCTCAGCGGAAGCCTTTGGGTACACCTGAACTCCCTGGGGGAGCCTTTACGCAACCCCACACTCAACAGGACTCTGCGTCTTCACTCTTTCCTAACAACCCTAAACATAACCCTAACCGCAACAAGAAGCTGAACCCGAGTTAGACCCGAAAAAACACGTACGGTGCCACTTTCTGCCATCAAAAAGTGCTCTCAGCGGAAGCCTTTGGGTACACCTGAACTCCCTGGGGGAGCCTTTACGCAACCCCGCACTCAACAGGACTCTGCGTCTTCACTCTTTCCTAACAACCCTAAACATAACCCTAACCGCAACAAGAAGCTCAACCCGAGTTAGACCCGAAAAAACACGTACGGTGCCACTTTCTGCCATCAAAAAGTGCTCTCAGCGGAAGCCTTTGGGTACACCTGAACTCCCTGGGGGAGCCTTTACGCAACCCCACACTCAACAGGACTCTGCGTCTTCACTCTTTCCTAACAACCCTAAACATAACCCTAACCGCAACAAGAAGCTGAACCCGAGTTAGACCCGAAAAAACACGTACGGTGCCACTTTCTGCCATCAAAAAGTGCTCTCAGCAGAAGCCTTTGGGTACACCTGAACTCCCTGGGGGAGCCTTTACGCAACCCCGCACTCAACAGGACTCTGCGTCTTCACTCTTTCCTAACAACCCTAAACATAACCCTAACCGGAACAAGTAGCTGAACCCGAGTTAGACCCGAAAAAACACGTACGGTGCCACTTTCTGCCATCAAAAAGTGCTCTCAGCGGAAGCCTTTGGGTACACCTGAACTCCCTGGGGGAGCCTTTACGCAACCCCACACTCAACAGGACTCTGCGTCTTCACTCTTTCCTAACAACCCTAAACATAACCCTAACCGCAACAAGAAGCTGAACCCGAGTTAGACCCGAAAAAACACGTACGGTGCCACTTTCTGCCATCAAAAAGTGCTCTCAGCGGAAGCCTTTGGGTACACCTGAACTCCCTGGGGGAGCCTTTACGCAACCCCACACTCAACAGGACTCTGCGTCTTCACTCTTTCCTAACAACCCTAAACATAACCCTAACCGCAACAGGAAGCTGAACCCGAGTTAGACCCGAAAAAACACGTACGGTGCCACTTTCTGCCATCAAAAAGTGCTCTCAGCGGAAGCCTTTGGGTACACCTGAACTCCCTGGGGGAGCCTTTACGCAACCCCGCACTCAACAGGACTCTGCGTCTTCACTCATTCCTAACAACCCTAAACATAACCCTAACCGCAACAAGAAGCTGAACCCGAGTTAGACCCGAAAAAACACGTACGGTGCCACTTTCTGCCATCAAAAAGTGCTCTCAGCGGAAGCCTTTGGGTACACCTGAACTCCCTGGGGGAGCCTTTACGCAACCCCGCACTCAACAGGACTCTGCGTCTTCACTCTTTCCTAACAACCCTAAACATAACCCTAAGCGCAACAAGAAGCTGAACCCGAGTTAGACCCGAAAAAACACGTACGGTGCCACTTTCTGCCATCAAAAAGTGCTCTCAGCGGAAGCCTTTGGGTACACCTGAACTCCCTGGGGGAGCCTTTACGCAACCCCGCACTCAACATGACTCTGCGTCTTCACTCTTTCCTAACAACCCTAAACATAACCCTAACCGCAACAAGAAGCTGAACCCGAGTTAGACCCGAAAAAACACGTACGGTGCCACTTTCTGCCATCAAAAAGTGCTCTCAGCGGAAGCCTTTGGGTACACCTGAACTCCCTGGGGGAGCCTTTACGCAACCCCACACTCAACAGGACTCTGCGTCTTCACTCTTTCCTAACAACCCTAAACATAACCCTAACCGCAACAAGAAGCTGAACCCGAGTTAGACCCGAAAAAACACGTACGGTGCCACTTTCTGCCATCAAAAAGTGCTCTCAGCGGAAGCCTTTGGGTACACCTGAACTCCCTGGGGGAGCCTTTACGAAACCCCACACTCAACAGGACTCTGCGTCTTCACTCTTTCCTAACAACCCTAAACATAACCCTAACCGCAACAAGAAGCTCAACCCGAGTTAGACCCGAAAAAACACGTACGGTGCCACTTTCTGCCATCAAAAAGTGCTCTCAGCGGAAGCCTTTGGGTACACCTGAACTCCCTGGGGGAGCCTTTACGCAACCCCACACTCAACAGGACTCTGCGTCTTCACTCTTTCCTAACAACCCTAAACATAACCCTAACCGCAACAAGAAGCTGAACCCGAGTTAGACCCGAAAAAACACGTACGGTGCCACTTTCTGCCATCAAAAAGTGCTCTCAGCGGAAACCTTTGGGTACACCTGAACTCCCTGGGGGAGCCTTTACGCAACCCCACACTCAACAGGACTCTGCGTCTTCACTCTTTCCTAACAACCCTAAACATAACCCTAACCGCAACAAGAAGCTGAACCCGAGTTAGACCCGAAAAAACACGTACGGTGCCACTTTCTGCCATCAAAAAGTGCTCTCAGCGGAAGCCTTTGGGTACACCTGAACTCCCTGGGGGAGCCTTTACGCAACCCCACACTCAACAGGACTCTGCGTCTTCACTCTTTCCTAACAACCCTAAACATAACCCTAACCGCAACAAGAAGCTGAACCCGAGTTAGACCCGAAAAAACACGTACGGTGCCACTTTCTGCCATCAAAAAGTGCTCTCAGCGGAAGCCTTTGGGTACACCTGAACTCCCTGGGGGAGCCTTTACGCAACCCCGCACTCAACAGGACTCTGCGTCTTCACTCATTCCTAACAACCCTAAACATAACCCTAACCGCAACAAGAAGCTGAACCCGAGTTAGACCCGAAAAAACACGTACGGTGCCACTTTCTGCCATCAAAAAGTGCTCTCAGCGGAAGCCTTTGGGTACACCTGAACTCCCTGGGGGAGCCTTTACGCAACCCCACACTCAACAGGACTCTGCGTCTTCACTCTTTCCTAACAACCCTAAACATAACCCTAACCGCAACAAGAAGCTGAACCCGAGTTAGACCCGAAAAAACACGTACGGTGCCACTTTCTGCCATCAAAAAGTGCTCTCAGCGGAAGCCTTTGGGTACACCTGAACTCCCTGGGGGAGCCTTTACGCAACCCCACACTCAACAGGACTCTGCGTCTTCACTCTTTCCTAACAACCCTAAACATAACCCTAACCGCAACAAGAAGCTGAACCCGAGTTAGACCCGAAAAAACACGTACGGTGCCACTTTCTGCCATCCAAAAGTGCTCTCAGCGGAAGCCTTTGGGTACACCTGAACTCCCTGGGGGAGCCTTTACGCAACCCCACTCTCAACAGGACTCTGCGTCTTCACTCTTTCCTAACAACCCTAAACATAACCCTAACCGCAAAAAGAAGCTGAACCCGAGTTAGACCCGAAAAAACACGTACGGTGCCACTTTCTGCCATCAAAAAGTGCTCTCAGCGGAAGCCTTTGGGTACACCTGAACTCCCTGGGGGAGCCTTTACGCAACCCCACACTCAACAGGACTCTGCGTCTTCACTCTTTCCTAACAACCCTAAACATAACCCTAACCGCAACAAGAAACTGAACCCGAGTTAGACCCGAAAAAGCACGTACGGTGCCACTTTCTGCCATCAAAAAGTGCCTCTCAGCGGAAGCCTTTGGGTACACCTGAACTCCCTGGGGGAGCCTTTACGCAACCCCACACTCAACAGGACTCTGCGTCTTCACTCTTTCCTAACAACCCTAAACATAACCCTAACCGCAACAAGAAGCTGAACCCGAGTTAGACCCGAAAAAACACGTACGGTGCCACTTTCTGCCATCAAAAAGTGCTCTCAGCGGAAGCCTTTGGGTACACCTGAACTCCCTGGGGGAGCCTTTACGCAACCCCACACTCAACAGGACTCTGCGTCTTCACTCTTTCCTAACAACCCTAAACATAACCCTAACCGCAACAAGAAGCTGAACCCGAGTTAGACCCGAAAAAACACGTACGGTGCCACTTTCTGCCATCAAAAAGTGCTCTCAGCGGAAGCCTTTGGGTACACCTGAACTCCCTGGGGGAGCCTTTACGCAACCCCACACTCAACAGGACTCTGCGTCTTCACTCTTTCCTAACAACCCTAAACATAACCCTAACCGCAACAAGAAGCTGAACCCGAGTTAGACCCGAAAAAACACGTACGGTGCCACTTTCTGCCATCAAAAAGTGCTCTCAGCGGAAGCCTTTGGGTACACCTGAACTCCCTGGGGGAGCCTTTACGCAACCCCACACTCAACAGGACTCTGCGTCTTCACTCTTTCCTAACAACCCTAAACATAACCCTAACCGCAACAAGAAGCTGAACCCGAGTTAGACCCGAAAAAACACGTACGGTGCCACTTTCTGCCATCAAAAAGTGCTCTCAGCGGAAGCCTTTGGGTACACCTGAACTCCCTGGGGGAGCCTTTACGCAACCCCACACTCAACAGGACTCTGCGTCTTCACTCTTTCCTAACAACCCTAAACATAACCCTAACCGCAACAAGAAGCTCAACCCGAGTTAGACCCGAAAAAACACGTACGGTGCCACTTTCTGCCATCAAAAAGTGCTCTCAGCGGAAGCCTTTGGGTACACGTGAACTCCCTGGGGGAGCCTTTACGCAACCCCACACTCAACAGGACTCTGCGCCTTCACTCTTTCCTAACAACCCTAAACATAACCCTAACCGCAACAAGAAGCTGAACCCGAGTTAGACCCGAAAAAACACGTACGGTGCCACTTTCTGCCATCAAAAAGTGCTCTCAGCGGAAGCCTTTGGGTACACCTGAACTCCCTGGCGGAGCCTTTACGCAACCCCACACTCAACAGGACTCTGCGTCTTCACTCTTTCCTAACAACCCTAAACATAACCCTAACCGCAACAAGAAGCTGAACCCGAGTTAGACCCGAAAAAACACGTACGGTGCCACTTTCTGCCATCAAAAAGTGCTCTCAGCGGAAGCCTTTGGGTACACCTGAACTCCCTGGGGGAGCCTTTACGCAACCCCACACTCAACAGGACTCTGCGTCTTCACTCTTTCCTAACAACCCTAAACATAACCCTAACCGCAACAAGAAGCCGAGTTAGACCCGAAAAAACACGTACGGTGCCCACTTTCTGCCATCAAAAAGTGCTCTCAGCGGAAGCCTTTGGTACACCTGAACTCCCTGGGGGAGCCTTTACACAACCCCACACTCAACAGGACTCTGCGTCTTCACTCTTTCCTAACAACCCTAAACATAACCCTAACCGCAACAAGAAGCTGAACCCGAGTTAGACCCGAAAAAAACACGTACGGTGCCACTTTCTGCCATCAAAAAGTGCTCTCAGCGGAAGCCTTTGGGTACACCTGAACTCCCTGGGGGAGCCTTTACGCAACCCCACACTCAACAGACTCTGCGTCTTCACTCTTTCCTAACAACCCTAAACATAACCCTAACCGCAACAAGAAGCTGAACCCGAGTTAGACCCGAAAAAACACGTACGGTGCCACTTTTCTGCCATCAAAAAGTGCTCTCAGCGGAAGCCTTTGGGTACACCTGAACTCCCTGGGGGAGCCTTTACGCAACCCCACACTCAACAGGACTCTGCGTCTTCACTCTTTCCTAACAACCCTAACATAACCCTAACCGCAACAAGAAGCTGAACCCGAGTTAGACCCGAAAAAACACGTACGGTGCCACTTTCTGCCATCAAAAAGTGCTCTCAGCGGAAGCCTTTGGGTACACCTGAACTCCCTGGGGGAGCCTTTACGCAACCCCACACTCAACAGGACTCTGCGTCTTCACTCTTTCCTAACAACCCTAAACATAACCCTAACCGCAACAAGAAGCTGAACCCGAGTTAGACCCGAAAAAACACGTACGGTGCCACTTTCTGCCATCAAAAAGTGCTCTCAGCGGAAGCCTTTGGGTACACCTGAACTCCCTGGGGGAGCCTTTACGCAACCCCACACTCAACAGGACTCTGCGTCTTCACTCTTTCCTAACAACCCTAAACATAACCCTAACCGCAACAAGAAGCTGAACCCGAGTTAGACCCGAAAAAACACGTACGGTGCCACTTTCTGCCATCAAAAAGTGCTCTCAGCGGAAGCCTTTGGGTACACCTGAACTCCCTGGGGGAGCCTTTACGCAACCCCACACTCAACAGGACTCTGCGTCTTCACTCTTTCCTAACAACCCTAAACATAACCCTAACCCGCAACAAGAAGCTGAACCCGAGTTAGACCCGAAAAAACACGTACGGTGCCACTTTCTGCCATCAAAAAGTGCTCTCAGCGGAAGCCTTTGGGTACACCTGAACTCCCTGGGGGAGCCTTTACGCAACCCCACACTCAACAGGACTCTGCGTCTTCACTCTTTCCTAACAACCCTGAAACATAACCCTAACCGCAACAAGAAGCTGAACCCGAGTTAGACCCGAAAAAACACGTACGGTGCCACTTTCTGCCATCAAAAAGTGCTCTCAGCGGAAGCCTTTGGGTACACCTGAACTCCCTGGGGGAGCCTTTACGCAACCCCACACTCAACAGGACTCTGCGTCTTCACTCTTTCCTAACAACCCTAAACATAACCCTAACCGCAACAAGAAGCTGAACCCGAGTTAGACCCGAAAAAACACGTACGGTGCCACTTTCTGCCATCAAAAAGTGCTCTCAGCGGAAGCCTTTGGGTACACCTGAACTCCCTGGGGGAGCCTTTACGCAACCCCACACTCAACAGGACTCTGCGTCTTCACTCTTTCCTAACAACCCTAAACATAACCCTAACCGCAACAAGAAGCTGAACCCGAGTTAGACCCGAAAAAACACGTACGGTGCCACTTTCTGCCATCAAAAAGTGCTCTCAGCGGAAGCCTTTGGGTACACCTGAACTCCCTGGGGGAGCCTTTACGCAACCCCACACTCAACAGGACTCTGCGTCTTCACTCTTTCCTAACAACCCTGAACATAACCCTAACCGCAACAAGAAGCTGAACCCGAGTTAGACCCGAAAAAACACGTACGGTGCCACTTTCTGCCATCAAAAAGTGCTCTCAGCGGAAGCCTTTGGGTACACCTGAACTCCCTGGGGGAGCCTTTACGCAACCCCACACTCAACAGGACTCTGCGTCTTCACTCTTTCCTAACAACCCTAAACATAACCCTTACCGCAACAAGAAGCTGAACCCGAGTTAGACCCGAAAAAACACGTACGGTGCCACTTTCTGCCATCAAAAAGTGCTCTCAGCGGAAGCCTTTGGGTACACCTGAACTCCCTGGGGGAGCCTTTACGCAACCCCACACTCAACAGGACTCTGAGTCTTCACTCTTTCCTAACAACCCTAAACATAACCCTAACCGCAACAAGAAGCTGAACCCGAGTTAGACCCGAAAAAACACGTACGGTGCCACTTTCTGCCATCAAAAAGTGCTCTCAGCGGAAGCCTTTGGGTACACCTGAACTCCCTGGGGGAGCCTTTACGCAACCCCACACTCAACAGGACTCTGCGTCTTCACTCTTTCCTAACAACCCTAAACATAACCCTAACCGCAACAAGAAGCTGAACCCGAGTTAGACCCGAAAAAACACGTACGGTGCCACTTTCTGCCATCAAAAAGTGCTCTCAGCGGAAGCCTTTGGGTACACCTGAACTCCCTGGGGGAGCCTTTACGCAACCCCACACTCAACAGGACTCTGCGTCTTCACTCTTTCCTAACAACCCTAAACATAACCCTAACCGCAACAAGAAGCTGAACCCGAGTTAGACCCGAAAAAACACGTACGGTGCCACTTTCTGCCATCAAAAAGTGCTCTCAGCGGAAGCCTTTGGGTACACCTGAACTCCCTGGGGGAGCCTTTACGCAACCCCACACTCAACAGGACTCTGCGTCTTCACTCTTTCCTAACAACCCTAAACATAACCCTAACCGCAACAAGAAGCTGAACCCGAGTTAGACCCGAAAAAACACGTACGGTGCCACTTTCTGCCATCAAAAAGTGCTCTCAGCGGAAGCCTTTGGGTACACCTGAACTCCCTGGGGGAGCCTTTACGCAACCCCACACTCAACAGGACTCTGCGTCTTCACTCTTTCCTAACAACCCTAAACATAACCCTAACCGCAACAAGAAGCTGAACCCGAGTTAGACCCGAAAAAACACGTACGGTGCCACTTTCTGCCATCAAAAAGTGCTCTCAGCGGAAGCCTTTGGGTACACCTGAACTCCCTGGGGGAGCCTTTACGCAACCCCACACTCAACAGGACTCTGCGTCTTCACTCTTTCCTAACAACCCTAAACATAACCCTAACCGCAACAAGAAGCTGAACCCGAGTTAGACCCGAAAAAACACGTACGGTGCCACTTTCTGCCATCAAAAAGTGCTCTCAGCGGAAGCCTTTGGGTACACCTGAACTCCCTGGGGGAGCCTTTACGCAACCCCACACTCAACAGGACTCTGCGTCTTCACTCTTTCCTAACAACCCTAAACATAACCCCTAACCGCAACAAGAAGCTGAACCCGAGTTAGACCCGAAAAAACACGTACGGTGCCACTTTCTGCCATCAAAAAGTGCTCTCAGCGGAAGCCTTTGGGTACACCTGAACTCCCTGGGGGAGCCTTTACGCAACCCCACACTCAACAGGACTCTGCGTCTTCACTCTTTCCTAACAACCCTAAACATAACCCTAACCGCAACAAGAAGCTGAACCCGAGTTAGACCCGAAAAAACACGTACGGTGCCACTTTCTGCCATCAAAAAGTGCTCTCAGCGGAAGCCTTTGGGTACACCTGAACTCCCTGGGGGAGCCTTTACGCAACCCCACACTCAACAGGACTCTGCGTCTTCACTCTTTCCTAACAACCCTAAACATAACCCTAACCGCAACAAGAAGCTGAACCCGAGTTAGACCCGAAAAAACACGTACGGTGCCACTTTCTGCCATCAAAAAGTGCTCTCAGCGGAAGCCTTTGGGTACACCTGAACTCCCTGGGGGAGCCTTTACGCAACCCCACACTCAACAGGACTCTGCGTCTTCACTCTTTCCTAACAACCCTAAACATAACCCTAACCGCAACAAGAAGCTGAACCCGAGTTAGACCCGAAAAAACACGTACGGTGCCACTTTCTGCCATCAAAAAGTGCTCTCAGCGGAAGCCTTTGGGTACACCTGAACTCCCTGGGGGAGCCTTTACGCAACCCCACACTCAACAGGACTCTGCGTCTTCACTCTTTCCTAACAACCCTAAACATAACCCTAACCGCAACAAGAAGCTGAACCCGAGTTAGACCCGAAAAAACACGTACGGTGCCACTTTCTGCCATCAAAAAGTGCTCTCAGCGGAAGCCTTTGGGTACACCTGAACTCCCTGGGGGAGCCTTTACGCAACCCCACACTCAACAGGACTCTGCGTCTTCACTCTTTCCTAACAACCCTAAACATAACCCTAACCGCAACAAGAAGCTGAACCCGAGTTAGACCCGAAAAAACACGTACGGTGCCACTTTCTGCCATCAAAAAGTGCTCTCAGCGGAAGCCTTTGGGTACACCTGAACTCCCTGGGGGAGCCTTTACGCAACCCCACACTCAACAGGACTCTGCGTCTTCACTCTTTCCTAACAACCCTAAACATAACCCTAACCGCAACAAGAAGCTGAACCCGAGTTAGACCCGAAAAAACACGTACGGTGCCACTTTCTGCCATCAAAAAGTGCTCTCAGCGGAAGCCTTTGGGTACACCTGAACTCCCTGGGGGAGCCTTTACGCAACCCCACACTCAACAGGACTCTGCGTCTTCACTCTTTCCTAACAACCCTAAACATAACCCTAACCGCAACAAGAAGCTGAACCCGAGTTAGACCCGAAAAAACACGTACGGTGCCACTTTCTGCCATCAAAAAGTGCTCTCAGCGGAAGCCTTTGGGTACACCTGAACTCCCTGGGGGAGCCTTTACGCAACCCCACACTCAACAGGACTCTGCGTCTTCACTCTTTCCTAACAACCCTAAACATAACCCTAACCGCAACAAGAAGCTGAACCCGAGTTAGACCCGAAAAAACACGTACGGTGCCACTTTCTGCCATCAAAAAGTGCTCTCAGCGGAAGCCTTTGGGTACACCTGAACTCCCTGGGGGAGCCTTTACGCAACCCCACACTCAACAGGACTCTGCGTCTTCACTCTTTCCTAACAACCCTAAACATAACCCTAACCGCAACAAGAAGCTGAACCCGAGTTAGACCCGAAAAAACACGTACGGTGCCACTTTCTGCCATCAAAAAGTGCTCTCAGCGGAAGCCTTTGGGTACACCTGAACTCCCTGGGGGAGCCTTTACGCAACCCCACACTCAACAGGACTCTGCGTCTTCACTCTTTCCTAACAACCCTAAACATAACCCTAACCGCAACAAGAAGCTGAACCCGAGTTAGACCCGAAAAAACACGTACGGTGCCACTTTCTGCCATCAAAAAGTGCTCTCAGCGGAAGCCTTTGGGTACACCTGAACTCCCTGGGGGAGCCTTTACGCAACCCCACACTCAACAGGACTCTGCGTCTTCACTCTTTCCTAACAACCCTAAACATAACCCTAACCGCAACAAGAAGCTGAACCCGAGTTAGACCCGAAAAAACACGTACGGTGCCACTTTCTGCCATCAAAAAGTGCTCTCAGCGGAAGCCTTTGGGTACACCTGAACTCCCTGGGGGAGCCTTTACGCAACCCCACACTCAACAGGACTCTGCGTCTTCACTCTTTCCTAACAACCCTAAACATAACCCTAACCGCAACAAGAAGCTGAACCCGAGTTAGACCCGAAAAAACACGTACGGTGCCACTTTCTGCCATCAAAAAGTGCTCTCAGCGGAAGCCTTTGGGTACACCTGAACTCCCTGGGGGAGCCTTTACGCAACCCCACACTCAACAGGACTCTGCGTCTTCACTCTTTCCTAACAACCCTAAACATAACCCTAACCGCAACAAGAAGCTGAACCCGAGTTAGACCCGAAAAAACACGTACGGTGCCACTTTCTGCCATCAAAAAGTGCTCTCAGCGGAAGCCTTTGGGTACACCTGAACTCCCTGGGGGAGCCTTTACGCAACCCCACACTCAACAGGACTCTGCGTCTTCACTCTTTCCTAACAACCCTAAACATAACCCTAACCGCAACAAGAAGCTGAACCCGAGTTAGACCCGAAAAAACACGTACGGTGCCACTTTCTGCCATCAAAAAGTGCTCTCAGCGGAAGCCTTTGGGTACACCTGAACTCCCTGGGGGAGCCTTTACGCAACCCCACACTCAACAGGACTCTGCGTCTTCACTCTTTCCTAACAACCCTAAACATAACCCTAACCGCAACAAGAAGCTGAACCCGAGTTAGACCCGAAAAAACACGTACGGTGCCACTTTCTGCCATCAAAAAGTGCTCTCAGCGGAAGCCTTTGGGTACACCTGAACTCCCTGGGGGAGCCTTTACGCAACCCCACACTCAACAGGACTCTGCGTCTTCACTCTTTCCTAACAACCCTAAACATAACCCTAACCGCAACAAGAAGCTGAACCCGAGTTAGACCCGAAAAAACACGTACGGTGCCACTTTCTGCCATCAAAAAGTGCTCTCAGCGGAAGCCTTTGGGTACACCTGAACTCCCTGGGGGAGCCTTTACGCAACCCCACACTCAACAGGACTCTGCGTCTTCACTCTTTCCTAACAACCCTAAACATAACCCTAACCGCAACAAGAAGCTGAACCCGAGTTAGACCCGAAAAAACACGTACGGTGCCACTTTCTGCCATCAAAAAGTGCTCTCAGCGGAAGCCTTTGGGTACACCTGAACTCCCTGGGGGAGCCTTTACGCAACCCCACACTCAACAGGACTCTGCGTCTTCACTCTTTCCTAACAACCCTAAACATAACCCTAACCGCAACAAGAAGCTGAACCCGAGTTAGACCCGAAAAAACACGTACGGTGCCACTTTCTGCCATCAAAAAGTGCTCTCAGCGGAAGCCTTTGGGTACACCTGAACTCCCTGGGGGAGCCTTTACGCAACCCCACACTCAACAGGACTCTGCGTCTTCACTCTTTCCTAACAACCCTAAACATAACCCTAACCGCAACAAGAAGCTGAACCCGAGTTAGACCCGAAAAAACACGTACGGTGCCACTTTCTGCCATCAAAAAGTGCTCTCAGCGGAAGCCTTTGGGTACACCTGAACTCCCTGGGGGAGCCTTTACGCAACCCCACACTCAACAGGACTCTGCGTCTTCACTCTTTCCTAACAACCCTAAACATAACCCTAACCGCAACAAGAAGCTGAACCCGAGTTAGACCCGAAAAAACACGTACGGTGCCACTTTCTGCCATCAAAAAGTGCTCTCAGCGGAAGCCTTTGGGTACACCTGAACTCCCTGGGGGAGCCTTTACGCAACCCCACACTCAACAGGACTCTGCGTCTTCACTCTTTCCTAACAACCCTAAACATAACCCTAACCGCAACAAGAAGCTGAACCCGAGTTAGACCCGAAAAAACACGTACGGTGCCACTTTCTGCCATCAAAAAGTGCTCTCAGCGGAAGCCTTTGGGTACACCTGAACTCCCTGGGGGAGCCTTTACGCAACCCCACACTCAACAGGACTCTGCGTCTTCACTCTTTCCTAACAACCCTAAACATAACCCTAACCGCAACAAGAAGCTGAACCCGAGTTAGACCCGAAAAAACACGTACGGTGCCACTTTCTGCCATCAAAAAGTGCTCTCAGCGGAAGCCTTTGGGTACACCTGAACTCCCTGGGGGAGCCTTTACGCAACCCCACACTCAACAGGACTCTGCGTCTTCACTCTTTCCTAACAACCCTAAACATAACCCTAACCGCAACAAGAAGCTGAACCCGAGTTAGACCCGAAAAAACACGTACGGTGCCACTTTCTGCCATCAAAAAGTGCTCTCAGCGGAAGCCTTTGGGTACACCTGAACTCCCTGGGGGAGCCTTTACGCAACCCCACACTCAACAGGACTCTGCGTCTTCACTCTTTCCTAACAACCCTAAACATAACCCTAACCGCAACAAGAAGCTGAACCCGAGTTAGACCCGAAAAAACACGTACGGTGCCACTTTCTGCCATCAAAAAGTGCTCTCAGCGGAAGCCTTTGGGTACACCTGAACTCCCTGGGGGAGCCTTTACGCAACCCCACACTCAACAGGACTCTGCGTCTTCACTCTTTCCTAACAACCCTAAACATAACCCTAACCGCAACAAGAAGCTGAACCCGAGTTAGACCCGAAAAAACACGTACGGTGCCACTTTCTGCCATCAAAAAGTGCTCTCAGCGGAAGCCTTTGGGTACACCTGAACTCCCTGGGGGAGCCTTTACGCAACCCCACACTCAACAGGACTCTGCGTCTTCACTCTTTCCTAACAACCCTAAACATAACCCTAACCGCAACAAGAAGCTGAACCCGAGTTAGACCCGAAAAAACACGTACGGTGCCACTTTCTGCCATCAAAAAGTGCTCTCAGCGGAAGCCTTTGGGTACACCTGAACTCCCTGGGGGAGCCTTTACGCAACCCCACACTCAACAGGACTCTGCGTCTTCACTCTTTCCTAACAACCCTAAACATAACCCTAACCGCAACAAGAAGCTGAACCCGAGTTAGACCCGAAAAAACACGTACGGTGCCACTTTCTGCCATCAAAAAGTGCTCTCAGCGGAAGCCTTTGGGTACACCTGAACTCCCTGGGGGAGCCTTTACGCAACCCCACACTCAACAGGACTCTGCGTCTTCACTCTTTCCTAACAACCCTAAACATAACCCTAACCGCAACAAGAAGCTGAACCCGAGTTAGACCCGAAAAAACACGTACGGTGCCACTTTCTGCCATCAAAAAGTGCTCTCAGCGGAAGCCTTTGGGTACACCTGAACTCCCTGGGGGAGCCTTTACGCAACCCCACACTCAACAGGACTCTGCGTCTTCACTCTTTCCTAACAACCCTAAACATAACCCTAACCGCAACAAGAAGCTGAACCCGAGTTAGACCCGAAAAAGACCACGTACGGTGCCACTTTCTGCCGTCAAAAAGTGCTCTCAGCGGAAGCCTTTGGGTACACCTGAACTCCCTGGGGGAGCCTTTACGCAACCCCACACTCAACAGGACTCTGCGTCTTCACTCTTTCCTAACAACCCTAAACATAACCCTAACCGCAACAAGAAGCTGAACCCGAGTTAGACCCGAAAAAACACGTACGGTGCCACTTTCTGCCATCAAAAAGTGCTCTCAGCGGAAGCCTTTGGGTACACCTGAACTCCCTGGGGGAGCCTTTACGCAACCCCACACTCAACAGGGACTCTGCGTCTTCGCTCTTTCCTAACAACCCTAAACATAACCCTAACCGCAACAAGAAGCTGAACCCGAGTTAGACCCGAAAAAACAGGTACGGTGCCACTTTCTGCCATCCAAAAGTGCTCTCAGCGGAAGCCTTTGGGTACACCTGAACTCCCTGGGGGAGCCTTTACGCAACCCCACACTCAACAGGACTCTGCGTCTTCACTCTTTCCTAACAACCCTAAACATAACCCTAACCGCAACAAGAAGCTGAACCCGAGTTAGACCCGAAAAAACACGTACGGTGCCACTTTCTGCCATCAAAAAGTGCTCTCAGCGGAAGCCTTTGGGTACACCTGAACTCCCTGGGGGAGCCTTTACGCAACCCCACACTCAACAGGACTCTGCGTCTTCACTCTTTCCTAACAACCCTAAACATAACCCTAACCGCAACAAGAAGCTGAACCCGAGTTAGACCCGAAAAAACACGTACGGTGCCACTTTCTGCCATCAAAAAGTGCTCTCAGCGGAAGCCTTTGGGTACACCTGAACTCCCTGGGGGAGCCTTTACGCAACCCCACACTCAACAGGACTCTGCGTCTTCACTCTTTCCTAACAACCCTAAACATAACCCTAACCGCAACAAGAAGCTGAACCCGAGTTAGACCCGAAAAAACACGTACGGTGCCACTTTCTGCCATCAAAAAGTGCTCTCAGCGGAAGCCTTTGGGTACACCTGAACTCCCTGGCGGAGCCTTTACGCAACCCCACACTCAACAGGACTCTGCGTCTTCACTCTTTCCTAACAACCCTAAACATAACCCTAACCGCAACAAGAAGCTGAACCCGAGTTAGACCCGAAAAAACACGTACGGTGCCACTTTCTGCCATCAAAAAGTGCTCTCAGCGGAATCCTTTGGGTACACCCACCTGAACTCCCTGGGGGAGTCTTTACGCAACCCCACACTCAACAGGACTCTGCGTCTTCACTCTTTCCTAACAACCCTAAACATAACCCTAACCGCAACAAGAAGCTGAACCCGAGTTAGACCCGAAAAAACACGTACGGTGCCACTTTCTGCCATCAAAAAGTGCTCTCAGCGGAAGCCTTTGGGTACACCTGAACTCCCTGGGGGAGCCTTTACGCAACCCCACACTCAACAGGACTCTGCGTCTTCACTCTTTCCTAACAACCCTAAACATAACCCTAACCGCAACAAGAAGCTGAACCCGAGTTAGACCCGAAAAAACACGTACGGTGCCACTTTCTGCCATCAAAAAGTGCTCTCAGCGGAAGCCTTTGGGTACACCTGAACTCCCTGGGGAGCCTTTACGCAACCCCACACTCAACAGGACTCTGCGTCTTCACTCTTTCCTAACAAACCTAAACATAACCCTAACCGCAACAAGAATCTGAACCCGAGTTAGACCCGAAAAAACACGTACGGTGCCACTTTCTGCCATCAAAAAGTGCTCTCAGCGGAAGCCTTTGGGTACACCTGAACTCCCTGGGGAGCCTTTACGCAACCCCACACTCAACAGGACTCTGCGTCTTCACTCTTTCCTAACAACCCTAAACATAACCCTAACCGCAACAAGAAGCTGAACCCGAGTTAGACCCGAAAAAAACACGTACGGTGCCACTTTCTGCCATCAAAAAGTGCTCTCAGCGAAGCCTTTGGGTACACGTGAACTCCCTGGGGGAGCCTTTACGCAACCCACACTCAACAGGACTCTGCGCCTTCACTCTTTCCTAACAACCCTAAACATAACCCTAACCGCAACAAGAAGCTGAACCCGAGTTAGACCCGAAAAAACACGTACGGTGCCACTTTCTGCATCAAAAAGTGCTCTCAGCGGAAGCCTTTGGGTACACGTGAACTCCCTGGGGGAGCCTTTACGCAACCCCACACTCAACAGGACTCTGCGCCTTCACTCTTTCCTAACAACCCTAAACATAACCCTAACCGCAACAAGAAGCTGAACCCGAGTTAGACCCGAAAAAACACGTACGGTGCCACTTTCTGCCATCAAAAAGTGCTCTCAGCGGAAGCCTTTGGGTACACCTGAACTCCCTGGGGGAGCCTTTACGCAACCCCACACTCAACAGGACTCTGCGTCTTCACTCTTTCCTAACAACCCTAAACATAACCCTAACCGCAACAAGAAGCTGAACCCGAGTTAGACCCGAAAAAACACGTACGGTGCCACTTTCTGCCATCAAAAAGTGCTCTCAGCGGAAGCCTTTGGGTACACCTGAACTCCCTGGGGGAGCCTTTACGCAACCCCACACTCAACAGGACTCTGCGTCTTCGCTCTTTCCTAACAACCCTAAACATAACCCTAACCGCAACAAGAAGCTGAACCCGAGTTAGACCCGAAAAAACACGTACGGTGCCACTTTCTGCCATCAAAAAGTGCTCTCAGCGGAAGCCTTTGGGTACACCTGAACTCCCTGGGGGAGCCTTTACGCAACCCCACACTCAACAGGACTCTGCGTCTTCACTCTTTCCTAACAACCCTAAACATAACCCTAACCGCAACAAGAAGCTGAACCCGAGTTAGACCCGAAAAAACACGTACGGTGCCACTTTCTGCCATCAAAAAGTGCTCTCAGCGGAAGCCTTTGGGTACACCTGAACTCCCTGGGGGAGCCTTTACGCAACCCCACACTCAACAGGACTCTGCGTCTTCACTCTTTCCTAACAACCCTAAACATAACCCTAACCGCAACAAGAAGCTGAACCCGAGTTAGACCCGAAAAAACACGTACGGTGCCACTTTCTGCCATCAAAAAGTGCTCTCAGCGGAAGCCTTTGGGTACACCTGAACTCCCTGGGGGAGCCTTTACGCAACCCCACACTCAACAGGACTCTGCGTCTTCACTCTTTCCTAACAACCCTAAACATAACCCTAACCGCAACAAGAAGCTGAACCCGAGTTAGACCCGAAAAAACACGTACGGTGCCACTTTCTGCCATCAAAAAGTGCTCTCAGCGGAAGCCTTTGGGTACACCTGAACTCCCTGGGGGAGCCTTTACGCAACCCCACACTCAACAGGACTCTGCGTCTTCGCTCTTTCCTAACAACCCTAAACATAACCCTAACCGCAACAAGAAGCTGAACCCGAGTTAGACCCGAAAAAACACGTACGGTGCCACTTTCTGCCATCCAAAAGTGCTGTCAGCGGAAGCCTTTGGGTACACCTGAACTCCCTGGGGGAGCCTTTACGCAACCCCACACTCAACAGGACTCTGCGTCTTCACTCTTTCCTAACAACCCTAAACATAACCCTAACCGCAACAAGAAGCTCAACCCGAGTTAGACCCGAAAAAACACGTACGGTGCCACTTTCTGCCATCAAAAAGTGCTCTCAGCGGAAGCCTTTGGGTACACCTGAACTCCCTGGGGGAGCCTTTACGCAACCCCACACTCAACAGGACTCTGCGTCTTCACTCTTTCCTAACAACCCTAAACATAAGCCTAACCGCAACAAGAAGCTGAACCCGAGTTAGACCCGAAAAAAGACGTACGGTGCCACTTTCTGCCATCAAAAAGTGCTCTCAGCGGAAGCCTTTGGGTACACCTGAACTCCCTGGGGGAGCCTTTACACAACCCCACACTCAACAGGACTCTGCGTCTTCACTCTTTCCTAACAACCCTAAACATAACCCTAACCGCAACAAGAAGCTGAACCCGAGTTAGACCCGAAAAAACACGTACGGTGCCACTTTCTGCCATCAAAAAGTGCTCTCAGCGGAAGCCTTTGGGTACACCTGAACTCCCTGGGGGAGCCTTTACGCAACCCCACACTCAACAGGACTCTGCGTCTTCACTCTTTCCTAACAACCCTGAACATAACCCTAACCGCAACAAGAAGCTGAACCCGAGTTAGACCCGAAAAAACACGTACGGTGCCACTTTCTGCCATCAAAAAGTGCTCTGAGCGGAAGCCTTTGGGTACACCTGAACTCCCTGGGGGAGCCTTTACGCAACCCCACACTCAACAGGACTCTGCGTCTTCACTCTTTCCTAACAACCCTAAACATAACCCTAACCGCAACAAGAAGCTGAACCCGAGTTAGACCCGAAAAAACACGTACGGTGCCACTTTCTGCCATCAAAAAGTGCTCTCAGCGGAAGCCTTTGGGTACACCTGAACTCCCTGGGGGAGCCTTTACGCAACCCCACACTCAACAGGACTCTGCGTCTTCACTCTTTCCTAACAACCCTAAACATAACCCTAACCGCAACAAGAAGCTGAACCCGAGTTAGACCCAAAAAAACACGTACGGTGCCACTTTCTGCCATCAAAAAGTGCTCTCAGCGGAAGCCTTTGGGTACACCTGAACTCCCTGGGGGAGTCTTTACGCAACCCCACACTCAACAGGACTCTGCGTCTTCACTCTTTCCTAACAACCCTAAACATAACCCTAACCGCAACAAGAAGCTGAACCCGAGTTAGACCCGAAAAAACACGTACGGTGCCACTTTCTGCCATCAAAAAGTGCTCTCAGCGGTAGCCTTTGGGTACACCTGAACTCCCTGGGGGAGCCTTTACGCAACCCCACACTCAACAGGACTCTGCGTCTTCACTCTTTCCTAACAACCCTAAACATAACCCTAACCGCAACAAGAAGCTGAACCCGAGTTAGACCCAAAAAAACACGTACGGTGCCACTTTCTGCCATCAAAAAGTGCTCTCAACAGAAGCCTTTGGGTACACCTGAACTCCCTGGGGGAGCCTTTACGCAACCCCACACTCAACAGGACTCTGCGTCTTCACTCTTTCTTAACAACCCTAAACATAACCCTAACCGCAACAAGAAGCTGAACCCGAGTTAGACCCGAAAAAACACGTACGGTGCCACTTTCTGCCATCAAAAAGTGCTCTCAGCGGAAGCCTTTGGGTACACCTGAACTCCCTGGGGGAGCCTTTACGCAACCCCACACTCAACAGGACTCTGCGTCTTCACTCTTTCCTAACAACCCTAAACATAAGCCTAACCGCAACAAGAAGCTCAACCCGAGTTAGACCCGAAAAAACACGTACGGTGCCACTTTCTGCCATCAAAAAGTGCTCTCAGCGGAAGCCTTTGGGTACACCTGAACTCCCTGGGGGAGCCTTTACGCAACCCCACACTCAACAGGACTCTGCGTCTTCACTCTTTCCTAACAACCCTAAACATAACCCTAACCGCAACAAGAAGCTGAACCCGAGTTAGACCCGAAAAAACACGTACGGTGCCACTTCCTGCCATCAAAAAGTGCTCTCAGCGGAAGCCTTTGGGTACACCTGAACTCCCTGGGGGAGCCTTTACGCAACCCCACACTCAACAGGACTCTGCGTCTTCACTCTTTCCTAACAACCCTAAACATAACCCTAACCGCAACAAGAAGCTGAACCCGAGTTAGACCCGAAAAAACACGTACGGTGCCACTTTCTGCCATCAAAAAGTGCTCTCAGCGGAAGCCTTAGGGTACACCTGAACTCCCTGGGGGAGCCTTTACGCAACTCCACACTCAACAGGACTCTGGGTCTTCACTCTTTCCTAACAACCCTAAACATAACCCTAACCGCAACAAGAAGCTCAACCCGAGTTAGACCCGAAAAAAAACGTACGGTGCCACTTTCTGCCATCAAAAAGTGCTCTCAGCGGAAGCCTTTGGGTACACCTGAACTCCCTGGGGGAGCCTTTACGCAACCCCACACTCAACAGGACTCTGCGTCTTCACTCTTTCCTAACAACCCTAAACATAACCCTAACCGGAACAAGAAGCTGAACCCGAGTTAGACCCGAAAAAACACGTACGGTGCCACTTTCTGCCATCAAAAAGTGCTCTCAGCGGAAGCCTTTGGGTACACCTGAACTCCCTGGGGGAGCCTTTACGCAACCCCACACTCAACAGGACTCTGCGTCTTCACTCTTTCCTAACAACCCTAAACATAACCCTAACCGCAACAAGAAGCTGAACCCGAGTTAGACCCGAAAAAACACGTACGGTGCCACTTTCTGCCATCAAAAAGTGCTCTCAGCGGAAGCCTTTGGGTACACCTGAACTCCCTGGGGGAGCCTTTACGCAACCCCACACTCAACAGGACTCTGCGTCTTCACTCTTTCCTAACAACCCTAAACATAACCCTAACCGCAACAAGAAGCTGAACCCGAGTTAGACCCGAAAAAACACGTACGGTGCCACTTTCTGCCATCCAAAAGTGCTCTCAGCGGAAGCCTTTGGGTACACCTGAACTCCCTGGGGGAGCCTTTACGCAACCCCACACTCAACAGGACTCTGCGTCTTCACTCTTTCCTAACAACCCTAAACATAACCCTAACCGCAACAAGAAGCTCAACCCGAGTTAGACCCGAAAAAACACGTACGGTGCCACTTTCTGCCATCAAAAAGTGCTCTCAGCGGAAGCCTTTGGGTACACCTGAACTCCCTGGGGGAGCCTTTACGCAACCCCACACTCAACAGGACTCTGCGTCTTCACTCTTTCCTAACAACCCTAAACATAACCCTAACCGCAACAAGAAGCTGAACCCGAGTTAGACCCGAAAAAACACGTACGGTGCCACTTTCTGCCATCAAAAAGTGCTCTCAGCGGAAGCCTTTGGGTACACCTGAACTCCCTGGGGGAGCCTTTACGCAACCCCACACTCAACAGGACTCTGCGTCTTCACTCTTTCCTAACAACCCTAAACATAACCCTAACCGCAACAAGAAGCTGAACCCGAGTTAGACCCGAAAAAACACGTACGGTGCCACTTTCTGCCATGAAAAAGTGCTCTCAGCGGAAGCCTTTGGGTACACCTGAACTCCCTGGGGGAGCCTTTACGCAACCCCACACTCAACAGGACTCTGGGTCTTCACTCTTTCCTAACAACCCTAAACATAACCCTAACCGCAACAAGAAGCTCAACCCGAGTTAGACCCGAAAAAACACGTACGGTGCCACTTTCTGCCATCAAAAAGTGCTCTCAGCGGAAGCCTTAGGGTACACCTGAACTCCCTGGGGGAGCCTTTAGCAACTCCACACTCAACAGGACTCTGGGTCTTCACTCTTTCCTAACAACCCTAAACATAACCCTAACCGCAACAAGAAGCTCAACCCGAGTTAGACCCGAAAAAACACGTACGGTGCCACTTTCTGCCATCAAAAAGTGCTCTCAGCGGAAGCCTTTGGGTACACCTGAACTCCCTGGGGGAGCCTTTACGCAACCCCACACTCAACAGGACTCTGCGTCTTCACTCTTTCCTAACAACCCTAAACATAACCCTAACCGCAACAAGAAACTGAACCCGAGTTAGACCCGAAAAAGCACGTACGGTGCCACTTTCTGCCATCAAAAAGTGCTCTCAGCGGAAGCCTTTGGGTACACCTGAACTCCCTGGGGGAGCCTTTACGCAACCCCACACTCAACAGGACTCTGCGTCTTCACTCTTTCCTAACAACCCTAAACATAACCCTAACCGCAACAAGAAGCTGAACCCGAGTTAGACCCGAAAAAACACGTACGGTGCCACTTTCTGCCATCAAAAAGTGCTCTCAGCGGAAGCCTTTGGGTACACCTGAACTCCCTGGGGGAGCCTTTACGCAACCCCACACTCAACAGGACTCTGCGTCTTCACTCTTTCCTAACAACCCTAAACATAACCCTAACCGCAACAAGAAGCTGAACCCGAGTTAGACCCGAAAAAACACGTACGGTGCCACTTTCTGCCATCAAAAAGTGCTCTCAGCGGAAGCCTTTGGGTACACCTGAACTCCCTGGGGGAGCCTTTACGCAACCCCACACTCAACAGGACTCTGCGTCTTCACTCTTTCCTAACAACCCTAAACATAACCCTAACCGCAACAAGAAGCTGAACCCGAGTTAGACCCGAAGAAACACGTACGGTGCCACTTTCTGCCATCAAAAATTGCTCTCAGCGGAAGCCTTTGGGTACACCTGAACTCCCTGGGGGAGCCTTTACGCAACCCCACACTCAACAGGACTCTGCGTCTTCACTCTTTCCTAACAACCCTAAACATAAGCCTAACCGCAACAAGAAGGTGAACCCGAGTTAGACCCGAAAAAACACGTACGGTGCCACTTTCTGCCATCAAAAAGTGCTCTCAGCGGAAGCCTTTGGGTACACCTGAACTCCCTGGGGGAGCCTTTACGCAACCCCACACTCAACAGGACTCTGCGTCTTCACTCTTTCCTAACAACCCTAAACATAACCCTAACCGCAACAAGAAGCTGAACCCGAGTTAGACCCGAAAAAACACGTACGGTGCCACTTTCTGCCATCAAAAAGTGCTCTCAGCGGAAGCCTTTGGGTACACCTGAACTCCCTGGGGGAGCCTTTACGCAACCCCACACTCAACAGGACTCTGCGTCTTCACTCTTTCCTAACAACCCTAAACATAACCCTAACCGCAACAAGAAGCTGAACCCGAGTTAGACCCGAAAAAACACGTACGGTGCCACTTTCTGCCATCAAAAAGTGCTCTCAGCGGAAGCCTTTGGGTACACCTGAACTCCCTGGGGGAGCCTTTACGCAACCCCACACTCAACAGGACTCTGCGTCTTCACTCTTTCCTAACAACCCTAAACATAAGCCTAACCGCAACAAGAAGCTGAACCCGAGTTAGACCCGAAAAAAGACGTACGGTGCCACTTTCTGCCATCAAAAAGTGCTCTCAGCGGAAGCCTTTGGGTACACCTGAACTCCCTGGGGGAGCCTTTACACAACCCCACACTCAACAGGACTCTGCGTCTTCACTCTTTCCTAACAACCCTAAACATAACCCTAACCGCAACAAGAAGCTGAACCCGAGTTAGACCTGAAAAAACACGTACGGTGCCACTTTCTGCCATCAAAAAGTGCTCTCAGCGGAAGCCTTTGGGTACACCTGAACTCCCTGGGGGAGCCTTTACGCAACCCCACACTCAACAGGACTCTGCGTCTTCACTCTTTCCTAACAACCCTGAACATAACCCTAACCGCAACAAGAAGCTGAACCCGAGTTAGACCCGAAAAAACACGTACGGTGCCACTTTCTGCCATCAAAAAGTGCTCTGAGCGGAAGCCTTTGGGTACACCTGAACTCCCTGGGGGAGCCTTTACGCAACCCCACACTCAACAGGACTCTGCGTCTTCACTCTTTCCTAACAACCCTAAACATAACCCTAACCGCAACAAGAAGCTGAACCCGAGTTAGACCCGAAAAAACACGTACGGTGCCACTTTCTGCCATCAAAAAGTGCTCTCAGCGGAAGCCTTTGGGTACACCTGAACTCCCTGGGGGAGCCTTTACGCAACCCCACACTCAACAGGACTCTGCGTCTTCACTCTTTCCTAACAACCCTAAACATAACCCTAACCGCAACAAGAAGCTGAACCCGAGTTAGACCCAAAAAAACACGTACGGTGCCACTTTCTGCCATCAAAAAGTGCTCTCAGCGGAAGCCTTTGGGTACACCTGAACTCCCTGGGGGAGTCTTTACGCAACCCCACACTCAACAGGACTCTGCGTCTTCACTCTTTCCTAACAACCCTAAACATAACCCTAACCGCAACAAGAAGCTGAACCCGAGTTAGACCCGAAAAAACACGTACGGTGCCACTTTCTGCCATCAAAAAGTGCTCTCAGCGGTAGCCTTTGGGTACACCTGAACTCCCTGGGGGAGCCTTTACGCAACCCCACACTCAACAGGACTCTGCGTCTTCACTCTTTCCTAACAACCCTAAACATAACCCTAACCGCAACAAGAAGCTGAACCCGAGTTAGACCCAAAAAAACACGTACGGTGCCACTTTCTGCCATCAAAAAGTGCTCTCAACAGAAGCCTTTGGGTACACCTGAACTCCCTGGGGGAGCCTTTACGCAACCCCACACTCAACAGGACTCTGCGTCTTCACTCTTTCTTAACAACCCTAAACATAACCCTAACCGCAACAAGAAGCTGAACCCGAGTTAGACCCGAAAAAACACGTACGGTGCCACTTTCTGCCATCAAAAAGTGCTCTCAGCGGAAGCCTTTGGGTACACCTGAACTCCCTGGGGGAGCCTTTACGCAACCCCACACTCAACAGGACTCTGCGTCTTCACTCTTTCCTAACAACCCTAAACATAAGCCTAACCTGAACAAGAAGCTGAACCCGAGTTAGACCCGAAAAAACACGTACGGTGCCACTTTCTGCCATCAAAAAGTGCTCTCAGCGGAAGCCTTTGGGTACACCTGAACTCCCTGGGGGAGCCTTTACGCAACCCCACACTCAACAGGACTCTGCGTCTTCACTCTTTCCTAACAACCCTAAACATAACCCTAACCGCAACAAGAAGCTGAACCCGAGTTAGACCCGAAAAAACACGTACGGTGCCACTTCCTGCCATCAAAAAGTGCTCTCAGCGGAAGCCTTTGGGTACACCTGAACTCCCTGGGGGAGCCTTTACGCAACCCCACACTCAACAGGACTCTGCGTCTTCACTCTTTCCTAACAACCCTAAACATAACCCTAACCGCAACAAGAAGCTGAACCCGAGTTAGACCCGAAAAAACACGTACGGTGCCACTTTCTGCCATCAAAAAGTGCTCTCAGCGGAAGCCTTAGGGTACACCTGAACTCCCTGGGGGAGCCTTTACGCAACTCCACACTCAACAGGACTCTGGGTCTTCACTCTTTCCTAACAACCCTAAACATAACCCTAACCGCAACAAGAAGCTCAACCCGAGTTAGACCCGAAAAAAAACGTACGGTGCCACTTTCTGCCATCAAAAAGTGCTCTCAGCGGAAGCCTTTGGGTACACCTGAACTCCCTGGGGGAGCCTTTACGCAACCCCACACTCAACAGGACTCTGCGTCTTCACTCTTTCCTAACAACCCTAAACATAACCCTAACCGGAACAAGAAGCTGAACCCGAGTTAGACCCGAAAAAACACGTACGGTGCCACTTTCTGCCATCAAAAAGTGCTCTCAGCGGAAGCCTTTGGGTACACCTGAACTCCCTGGGGGAGCCTTTACGCAACCCCACACTCAACAGGACTCTGCGTCTTCACTCTTTCCTAACAACCCTAAACATAACCCTAACCGCAACAAGAAGCTGAACCCGAGTTAGACCCGAAAAAACACGTACGGTGCCACTTTCTGCCATCAAAAAGTGCTCTCAGCGGAAGCCTTTGGGTACACCTGAACTCCCTGGGGGAGCCTTTACGCAACCCCACACTCAACAGGACTCTGCGTCTTCACTCTTTCCTAACAACCCTAAACATAACCCTAACCGCAACAAGAAGCTGAACCCGAGTTAGACCCGAAAAAACACGTACGGTGCCACTTTCTGCCATCAAAAAGTGCTCTCAGCGGAAGCCTTTGGGTACACCTGAACTCCCTGGGGGAGCCTTTACGCAACCCCACACTCAACAGGACTCTGCGTCTTCACTCTTTCCTAACAACCCTAAACATAACCCTAACCGCAACAAGAAGCTGAACCCGAGTTAGACCCGAAAAAACACGTACGGTGCCACTTTCTGCCATCAAAAAGTGCTCTCAGCGGAAGCCTTTGGGTACACCTGAACTCCCTGGGGGAGCCTTTACGCAACCCCACACTCAACAGGACTCTGCGTCTTCACTCTTTCCTAACAACCCTAAACATAACCCTAACCGGAACAAGAAGCTGAACCCGAGTTAGACCCGAAAAAACACGTACGGTGCCACTTTCTGCCATCAAAAAGTGCTCTCAGCGGAAGCCTTTGGGTACACCTGAACTCCCTGGGGGAGCCTTTACGCAACCCCACACTCAACAGGACTCTGCGTCTTCACTCTTTCCTAACAACCCTAAACATAACCCTAACCGCAACAAGAAGCTGAACCCGAGTTAGACCCGAAAAAACACGTACGGTGCCACTTTCTGCCATGAAAAAGTGCTCTCAGCGGAAGCCTTTGGGTACACCTGAACTCCCTGGGGGAGCCTTTACGCAACCCCACACTCAACAGGACTCTGGGTCTTCACTCTTTCCTAACAACCCTAAACATAACCCTAACCGCAACAAGAAGCTCAACCCGAGTTAGACCCGAAAAAACACGTACGGTGCCACTTTCTGCCATCAAAAAGTGCTCTCAGCGGAAGCCTTAGGGTACACCTGAACTCCCTGGGGGAGCCTTTAGCAACTCCACACTCAACAGGACTCTGGGTCTTCACTCTTTCCTAACAACCCTAAACATAACCCTAACCGCAACAAGAAGCTCAACCCGAGTTAGACCCGAAAAAACACGTACGGTGCCACTTTCTGCCATCAAAAAGTGCTCTCAGCGGAAGCCTTTGGGTACACCTGAACTCCCTGGGGGAGCCTTTACGCAACCCCACACTCAACAGGACTCTGCGTCTTCACTCTTTCCTAACAACCCTAAACATAACCCTAACCGCAACAAGAAACTGAACCCGAGTTAGACCCGAAAAAGCACGTACGGTGCCACTTTCTGCCATCAAAAAGTGCTCTCAGCGGAAGCCTTTGGGTACACCTGAACTCCCTGGGGGAGCCTTTACGCAACCCCACACTCAACAGGACTCTGCGTCTTCACTCTTTCCTAACAACCCTAAACATAACCCTAACCGCAACAAGAAGCTGAACCCGAGTTAGACCCGAAAAAACACGTACGGTGCCACTTTCTGCCATCAAAAAGTGCTCTCAGCGGAAGCCTTTGGGTACACCTGAACTCCCTGGGGGAGCCTTTACGCAACCCCACACTCAACAGGACTCTGCGTCTTCACTCTTTCCTAACAACCCTAAACATAACCCTAACCGCAACAAGAAGCTGAACCCGAGTTAGACCCGAAAAAACACGTACGGTGCCACTTTCTGCCATCAAAAAGTGCTCTCAGCGGAAGCCTTTGGGTACACCTGAACTCCCTGGGGGAGCCTTTACGCAACCCCACACTCAACAGGACTCTGCGTCTTCACTCTTTCCTAACAACCCTAAACATAACCCTAACCGCAACAAGAAGCTGAACCCGAGTTAGACCCGAAGAAACACGTACGGTGCCACTTTCTGCCATCAAAAATTGCTCTCAGCGGAAGCCTTTGGGTACACCTGAACTCCCTGGGGGAGCCTTTACGCAACCCCACACTCAACAGGACTCTGCGTCTTCACTCTTTCCTAACAACCCTAAACATAAGCCTAACCGCAACAAGAAGGTGAACCCGAGTTAGACCCGAAAAAACACGTACGGTGCCACTTTCTGCCATCAAAAAGTGCTCTCAGCGGAAGCCTTTGGGTACACCTGAACTCCCTGGGGGAGCCTTTACGCAACCCCACACTCAACAGGACTCTGCGTCTTCACTCTTTCCTAACAACCCTAAACATAACCCTAACCGCAACAAGAAGCTGAACCCGAGTTAGACCCGAAAAAACACGTACGGTGCCACTTTCTGCCATCAAAAAGTGCTCTCAGCGGAAGCCTTTGGGTACACCTGAACTCCCTGGGGGAGCCTTTACGCAACCCCACACTCAACAGGACTCTGCGTCTTCACTCTTTCCTAACAACCCTAAACATAACCCTAACCGCAACAAGAAGCTGAACCCGAGTTAGACCCGAAAAAACACGTACGGTGCCACTTTCTGCCATCAAAAAGTGCTCTCAGCGGAAGCCTTTGGGTACACCTGAACTCCCTGGGGGAGCCTTTACGCAACCCCACACTCAACAGGACTCTGCGTCTTCACTCTTTCCTAACAACCCTAAACATAACCCTAACCGGAACAAGTAGCTGAACCCGAGTTAGACCCGAAAAAACACGTACGGTGCCACTTTCTGCCATCAAAAAGTGCTCTCAGCGGAAGCCTTTGGGTACACCTGAACTCCCTGGGGGAGCCTTTACGCAACCCCACACTCAACAGGACTCTGCGTCTTCACTCTTTCCTAACAACCCTAAACATAAGCCTAACCGCAACAAGAAGCTGAACCCGAGTTAGACCCGAAAAAACACGTACGGTGCCACTTTCTGCCATCAAAAAGTGCTCTCAGCGGAAGCCTTTGGGTACACCTGAACTCCCTGGGGGAGCCTTTACGCAACCCCACACTCAACAGGACTCTGCGTCTTCACTCTTTCCTAACAACCCTAAACATAACCCTAACCGGAACAAGAAGCTGAACCCGAGTTAGACCCGAAAAAACACGTACGGTGCCACTTTCTGCCATCAAAAAGTGCTCTGAGCGGAAGCCTTTGGGTACACCTGAACTCCCTGGGGGAGCCTTTACGCAACCCCGCACTCAACAGGACTCTGCGTCTTCACTCTTTCCTAACAACCCTAAACATAACCCTAACCGCAACAAGAAGCTGAACCCGAGTTAGACCCGAAAAAACACGTACGGTGCCACTTTCTGCCATCAAAAAGTGCTCTCAGCAGAAGCCTTTGGGTACACCTGAACTCCCTGGGGGAGCCTTTACGCAACCCCACACTCAACAGGACTCTGCGTCTTCACTCTTTCCTAACAACCCTAAACATAACCCTAACCGGAACAAGTAGCTGAACCCGAGTTAGACCCGAAAAAACACGTACGGTGCCACTTTCTGCCATCAAAAAGTGCTCTCAGCGGAAGCCTTTGGGTACACCTGAACTCCCTGGGGGAGCCTTTACGCAACCCCACACTCAACAGGACTCTGCGTCTTCACTCTTTCCTAACAACCCTAAACATAACCCTAACCGCAACAAGAAGCTGAACCCGAGTTAGACCCGAAAAAACACGTACGGTGCCACTTTCTGCCATCAAAAAGTGCTCTCAGCGGAAGCCTTTGGGTACACCTGAACTCCCTGGGGGAGCCTTTACGCAACCCCACACTCAACAGGACTCTGCGTCTTCACTCTTTCCTAACAACCCTAAACATAACCCTAACCGGAACAAGAAGCTGAACCCGAGTTAGACCCGAAAAAACACGTACGGTGCCACTTTCTGCCATCAAAAAGTGCTCTCAGCGGAAGCCTTTGGGTACACCTGAACTCCCTGGGGGAGCCTTTACGCAACCCCGCACTCAACAGGACTCTGCGTCTTCACTCATTCCTAACAACCCTAAACATAACCATAACCGCAACAAGAAGCTGAACCCGAGTTAGACCCGAAAAAACACGTACGGTGCCACTTTCTGCCATCAAAAAGTGCTCTCAGCGGAAGCCTTTGGGTACACCTGAACTCCCTGGGGGAGCCTTTACGCAACCCCATACTCAACAGGACTCTGCGTCTTCACTCTTTCCTAACAACCCTAAACATAACCCTAACCGTAACAAGAAGCTCAACCCGAGTTAGACC
Source organism: Anser brachyrhynchus (assembly GCF_964034855.1). NCBI lineage: Eukaryota > Metazoa > Chordata > Aves > Anseriformes > Anatidae > Anser > Anser brachyrhynchus. The sequence goes on along the minus strand of NW_027663596.1, from coordinate 30,777 downwards.
CGAAAAAACACGTACGGTGCCACTTTCTGCCATCAAAAAGTGCTCTCAGCGGAAACTTTTGGGTACACCTGAACTCCCTGGGGGAGTCTTTACGCAACCCCACACTCAACAGGACTCTGCGTCTTCACTCTTTCCTAACAACCCTAAACATAAGCCTAACCGCAACAAGAAGCTGAACCCGAGTTAGACCCGAAAAAACACGTACGGTGCCACTTTCTGCCATCAAAAAGTGCTCTCAGCGGAAGCCTTTGGGTACACCTGAACTCCCTGGGGGAGCCTTTACGCAACCCCGCACTCAACAGGACTCTGCGTCTTCACTCATTCCTAACAACCCTAACATAACCCTAACCGCAACAAGAAGCTGAACCCGAGTTAGACCCGAAAAAACACGTACGGTGCCACTTTCTGCCATCAAAAAGTGCTCTCAGCGGAAGCCTTTGGGTACACCTGAACTCCCTGGGGGAGCCTTTACGCAACCCCACACTCAACAGGACTCTGCGTCTTCACTCTTTCCTAACAACCCTAAACATAACCCTAACCGGAACAAGTAGCTGAACCCGAGTTAGACCCGAAAAAACACGTACGGTGCCACTTTCTGCCATCAAAAAGTGCTCTCAGCGGAAGCCTTTGGGTACACCTGAACTCCCTGGGGGAGCCTTTACGCAACCCCACACTCAACAGGACTCTGGGTCTTCACTCTTTCCTAACAACCCTAAACATAACCCTAACCGCAACAAGAAGCTCAACCCGAGTTAGACCCGAAAAAACACGTACGGTGCCACTTTCTGCCATCAAAAAGTGCTCTCAGCGGAAGCCTTAGGGTACACCTGAACTCCCTGGGGGAGCCTTTAGCAACTCCACACTCAACAGGACTCTGGGTCTTCACTCTTTCCTAACAACCCTAAACATAACCCTAACCGCAACAAGAAGCTCAACCCGAGTTAGACCCGAAAAAACACGTACGGTGCCACTTTCTGCCATCAAAAAGTGCTCTCAGCGGAAGCCTTTGGGTACACCTGAACTCCCTGGGGGAGCCTTTACGCAACCCCACACTCAACAGGACTCTGCGTCTTCACTCTTTCCTAACAACCCTAAACATAACCCTAACCGCAACAAGAAACTGAACCCGAGTTAGACCCGAAAAAGCACGTACGGTGCCACTTTCTGCCATCAAAAAGTGCTCTCAGCGGAAGCCTTTGGGTACACCTGAACTCCCTGGGGGAGCCTTTACGCAACCCCACACTCAACAGGACTCTGCGTCTTCACTCTTTCCTAACAACCCTAAACATAACCCTAACCGCAACAAGAAGCTGAACCCGAGTTAGACCCGAAAAAACACGTACGGTGCCACTTTCTGCCATCAAAAAGTGCTCTCAGCGGAAGCCTTTGGGTACACCTGAACTCCCTGGGGGAGCCTTTACGCAACCCCACACTCAACAGGACTCTGCGTCTTCACTCTTTCCTAACAACCCTAAACATAACCCTAACCGCAACAAGAAGCTGAACCCGAGTTAGACCCGAAAAAACACGTACGGTGCCACTTTCTGCCATCAAAAAGTGCTCTCAGCGGAAGCCTTTGGGTACACCTGAACTCCCTGGGGGAGCCTTTACGCAACCCCACACTCAACAGGACTCTGCGTCTTCACTCTTTCCTAACAACCCTAAACATAACCCTAACCGCAACAAGAAGCTGAACCCGAGTTAGACCCGAAGAAACACGTACGGTGCCACTTTCTGCCATCAAAAATTGCTCTCAGCGGAAGCCTTTGGGTACACCTGAACTCCCTGGGGGAGCCTTTACGCAACCCCACACTCAACAGGACTCTGCGTCTTCACTCTTTCCTAACAACCCTAAACATAAGCCTAACCGCAACAAGAAGGTGAACCCGAGTTAGACCCGAAAAAACACGTACGGTGCCACTTTCTGCCATCAAAAAGTGCTCTCAGCGGAAGCCTTTGGGTACACCTGAACTCCCTGGGGGAGCCTTTACGCAACCCCACACTCAACAGGACTCTGCGTCTTCACTCTTTCCTAACAACCCTAAACATAACCCTAACCGCAACAAGAAGCTGAACCCGAGTTAGACCCGAAAAAACACGTACGGTGCCACTTTCTGCCATCAAAAAGTGCTCTCAGCGGAAGCCTTTGGGTACACCTGAACTCCCTGGGGGAGCCTTTACGCAACCCCACACTCAACAGGACTCTGCGTCTTCACTCTTTCCTAACAACCCTAAACATAACCCTAACCGCAACAAGAAGCTGAACCCGAGTTAGACCCGAAAAAACACGTACGGTGCCACTTTCTGCCATCAAAAAGTGCTCTCAGCGGAAGCCTTTGGGTACACCTGAACTCCCTGGGGGAGCCTTTACGCAACCCCACACTCAACAGGACTCTGCGTCTTCACTCTTTCCTAACAACCCTAAACATAACCCTAACCGGAACAAGTAGCTGAACCCGAGTTAGACCCGAAAAAACACGTACGGTGCCACTTTCTGCCATCAAAAAGTGCTCTCAGCGGAAGCCTTTGGGTACACCTGAACTCCCTGGGGGAGCCTTTACGCAACCCCACACTCAACAGGACTCTGCGTCTTCACTCTTTCCTAACAACCCTAAACATAAGCCTAACCGCAACAAGAAGCTGAACCCGAGTTAGACCCGAAAAAACACGTACGGTGCCACTTTCTGCCATCAAAAAGTGCTCTCAGCGGAAGCCTTTGGGTACACCTGAACTCCCTGGGGGAGCCTTTACGCAACCCCACACTCAACAGGACTCTGCGTCTTCACTCTTTCCTAACAACCCTAAACATAACCCTAACCGGAACAAGAAGCTGAACCCGAGTTAGACCCGAAAAAACACGTACGGTGCCACTTTCTGCCATCAAAAAGTGCTCTGAGCGGAAGCCTTTGGGTACACCTGAACTCCCTGGGGGAGCCTTTACGCAACCCCGCACTCAACAGGACTCTGCGTCTTCACTCTTTCCTAACAACCCTAAACATAACCCTAACCGCAACAAGAAGCTGAACCCGAGTTAGACCCGAAAAAACACGTACGGTGCCACTTTCTGCCATCAAAAAGTGCTCTCAGCAGAAGCCTTTGGGTACACCTGAACTCCCTGGGGGAGCCTTTACGCAACCCCACACTCAACAGGACTCTGCGTCTTCACTCTTTCCTAACAACCCTAAACATAACCCTAACCGGAACAAGTAGCTGAACCCGAGTTAGACCCGAAAAAACACGTACGGTGCCACTTTCTGCCATCAAAAAGTGCTCTCAGCGGAAGCCTTTGGGTACACCTGAACTCCCTGGGGGAGCCTTTACGCAACCCCACACTCAACAGGACTCTGCGTCTTCACTCTTTCCTAACAACCCTAAACATAACCCTAACCGCAACAAGAAGCTGAACCCGAGTTAGACCCGAAAAAACACGTACGGTGCCACTTTCTGCCATCAAAAAGTGCTCTCAGCGGAAGCCTTTGGGTACACCTGAACTCCCTGGGGGAGCCTTTACGCAACCCCACACTCAACAGGACTCTGCGTCTTCACTCTTTCCTAACAACCCTAAACATAACCCTAACCGGAACAAGAAGCTGAACCCGAGTTAGACCCGAAAAAACACGTACGGTGCCACTTTCTGCCATCAAAAAGTGCTCTCAGCGGAAGCCTTTGGGTACACCTGAACTCCCTGGGGGAGCCTTTACGCAACCCCGCACTCAACAGGACTCTGCGTCTTCACTCATTCCTAACAACCCTAAACATAACCATAACCGCAACAAGAAGCTGAACCCGAGTTAGACCCGAAAAAACACGTACGGTGCCACTTTCTGCCATCAAAAAGTGCTCTCAGCGGAAGCCTTTGGGTACACCTGAACTCCCTGGGGGAGCCTTTACGCAACCCCATACTCAACAGGACTCTGCGTCTTCACTCTTTCCTAACAACCCTAAACATAACCCTAACCGTAACAAGAAGCTCAACCCGAGTTAGACCCGAAAAAACACGTACGGTGCCACTTTCTGCCATCAAAAAGTGCTCTCAGCGGAAACTTTTGGGTACACCTGAACTCCCTGGGGGAGTCTTTACGCAACCCCACACTCAACAGGACTCTGCGTCTTCACTCTTTCCTAACAACCCTAAACATAAGCCTAACCGCAACAAGAAGCTGAACCCGAGTTAGACCCGAAAAAACACGTACGGTGCCACTTTCTGCCATCAAAAAGTGCTCTCAGCGGAAGCCTTTGGGTACACCTGAACTCCCTGGGGGAGCCTTTACGCAACCCCGCACTCAACAGGACTCTGCGTCTTCACTCATTCCTAACAACCCTAACATAACCCTAACCGCAACAAGAAGCTGAACCCGAGTTAGACCCGAAAAAACACGTACGGTGCCACTTTCTGCCATCAAAAAGTGCTCTCAGCGGAAGCCTTTGGGTACACCTGAACTCCCTGGGGGAGCCTTTACGCAACCCCACACTCAACAGGACTCTGCGTCTTCACTCTTTCCTAACAACCCTAAACATAACCCTAACCGGAACAAGTAGCTGAACCCGAGTTAGACCCGAAAAAACACGTACGGTGCCACTTTCTGCCATCAAAAAGTGCTCTCAGCGGAAGCCTTTGGGTACACCTGAACTCCCTGGGGGAGCCTTTACGCAACCCCACACTCAACAGGACTCTGCGTCTTCACTCTTTCCTAACAACCCTAAACATAAGCCTAACCGCAACAAGAAGCTGAACCCGAGTTAGACCCGAAAAAACACGTACGGTGCCACTTTCTGCCATCAAAAAGTGCTCTCAGCGGAAGCCTTTGGGTACACCTGAACTCCCTGGGGGAGCCTTTACGCAACCCCACACTCAACAGGACTCTGCGTCTTCACTCTTTCCTAACAACCCTAAACATAACCCTAACCGCAACAAGAAGCTGAACCCGAGTTAGACCCGAAAAAACACGTACGGTGCCACTTTCTGCCATCAAAAAGTGCTCTCAGCGGAAGCCTTTGGGTACACCTGAACTCCCTGGGGGAGCCTTTACGCAACCCCGCACTCAACAGGACTCTGCGTCTTCACTCATTCCTAACAACCCTAAACATAACCCTAACCGCAACAAGAAGCTGAACCCGAGTTAGACCCGAAAAAACACGTACGGTGCCACTTTCTGCCATCAAAAAGTGCTCTCAGCGGAAGCCTTTGGGTACACCTGAACTCCCTGGGGGAGCCTTTACGCAACCCCACACTCAACAGGACTCTGCGTCTTCACTCTTTCCTAACAACCCTAAACATAACCCTAACCGGAACAAGAAGCTGAACCCGAGTTAGACCCGAAAAAACACGTACGGTGCCACTTTCTGCCATCAAAAAGTGCTCTCAGCGGAAGCCTTTGGGTACACCTGAACTCCCTGGGGGAGCCTTTACGCAACCCCACACTCAACAGGACTCTGCGTCTTCACTCTTTCCTAACAACCCTAAACATAACCCTAACCGCAACAAGAAGCTGAACCCGAGTTAGACCCGAAAAAACACGTACGGTGCCACTTTCTGCCATCAAAAAGTGCTCTCAGCGGAAGCCTTTGGGTACACCTGAACTCCCTGGGGGAGCCTTTACGCAACCCCACACTCAACAGGACTCTGCGTCTTCACTCTTTCCTAACAACCCTAAACATAACCCTAACCGCAACAAGAAGCTGAACCCGAGTTAGACCCGAAAAAACACGTACGGTGCCACTTTCTGCCATCAAAAAGTGCTCTCAGCGGAAGCCTTTGGGTACACCTGAACTCCCTGGGGGAGCCTTTACGCAACCCCACACTCAACAGGACTCTGCGTCTTCACTCTTTCCTAACAACCCTAAACATAACCCTAACCGCAACAAGAAGCTGAACCCTAGTTAGACCCGAAAAAACACATACGGTGCCACTTTCTGCCATCAAAAAGTGCTCTCAGCGGAAGCCTTTGGGTACACCTGAACTCCCTGGGGGAGCCTTTACGCAACCCCACACTCAACAGGACTCTGCGTCTTCACTCTTTCCTAACAACCCTAAACATAAGCCTAACCGCAACAAGAAGCTGAACCCGAGTTAGACCCGAAAAAACACGTACGGTGCCACTTGCTGCCATCAAAAAGTGCTCTCAGCGGAAGCCTTTGGGTACACCTGAACCTCCCTGGGGGAGCCTTTACGCAACCCCACACTCAACAGGACTCTGCGTCTTCACTCTTTCCTAACAACCCTAAACATAACCCTAACCGCAACAAGAAGCTGAACCCGAGTTAGACCCGAAAAAACACGTACGGTGCCACTTTCTGCCATCAAAAAGTGCTCTCAGCGGAAGCCTTTGGGTACACCTGAACTCCCTGGGGGAGCCTTTACGCAACCCCACACTCAACAGGACTCTGCGTCTTCACTCTTTCCTAACAACCCTAAACATAACCCTAACCGCAACAAGAAGCTCAACCCGAGTTAGACCCGAAAAAACACGTACGGTGCCACTTTCTGCCATCAAAAAGTGCTCTCAGCGGAAGCCTTTGGGTACACCTGAACTCCCTGGGGGAGCCTTTACGCAACCCCACACTCAACAGGACTCTGCGTCTTCACTCTTTCCTAACAACCCTAAACATAACCCTAACCGCAACAAGAAGCTGAACCCGAGTTAGACCCGAAAAAACACGTACGGTGCCACTTTCTGCCATCAAAAAGTGCTCTCAGCAGAAGCCTTTGGGTACACCTGAACTCCCTGGGGGAGCCTTTACGCAACCCCACACTCAACAGGACTCTGCGTCTTCACTCTTTCCTAACAACCCTAAACATAACCCTAACCGCAACAAGAAGCTCAACCCGAGTTAGACCCGAAAAAACACGTACGGTGCCACTTTCTGCCATCAAAAAGTGCTCTCAGCGGAAGCCTTTGGGTACACCTGAACTCCCTGGGGGAGCCTTTACGCAACCCCACACTCAACAGGACTCTGCGTCTTCACTCTTTCCTAACAACCCTAAACATAACCCTAACCGCAACAAGAAGCTGAACCCGAGTTAGACCCGAAAAAACACGTACGGTGCCACTTTCTGCCATCAAAAAGTGCTCTCAGCGGAAGCCTTTGGGTACACCTGAACTCCTGGGGGAGCCTTTACGCAACCCCACACTCAACAGGACTCTGCGTCTTCACTCTTTCCTAACAACCCTAAACATAACCCTAACCGCAACAAGAAGCTGAACCCGAGTTAGACCCGAAAAAACACGTACGGTGCCACTTTCTGCCATCAAAAAGTGCTCTCAGCGGAAGCCTTTGGGTACACCTGAACTCCCTGGGGAGCCTTTACGCAACCCCGCACTCAACAGGACTCTGCGTCTTCACTCATTCCAAACAACCCTAAACATAACCCTAACCGCAACAAGAAGCTGAACCCGAGTTAGACCCGAAAAAACACGTACGGTGCCACTTTCTGCCATCAAAAAGTGCTCTCAGTGGAAGCCTTTGGGTACACCTGAACTCCCTGGGGGAGCCTTTACGCAACCCCACACTCAACAGGACTCTGCGTCTTCACTCTTTCCTAACAACTCTAAACATAACCCTAACCGCAACAAGAAGCTGAACCCGAGTTAGACCCGAAAAAACACGTACGGTGCCACTTTCTGCCATCAAAAAGTGCTCTCAGCGGAAGCCTTTGGGTACACCTGAACTCCCTGGGGGAGCCTTTACGCAACCCCACACTCAACAGGACTCTGCGTCTTCACTCTTTCCTAACAACCCTAAACATAACCCTAACCGCAACAAGAAGCTGAACCCGAGTTAGACCCGAAAAAACACGTACGGTGCCACTTTCTGCCATCAAAAAGTGCTCTCAGCGGAAGCCTTTGGGTACACCTGAACTCCCTGGGGGAGCCTTTACGCAACCCCACACTCAACAGGACTCTGCGTCTTCACTCTTTCCTAACAACCCTAAACATAAGCCTAACCGCAACAAGAAGCTGAACCCGAGTTAGACCCGAAAAAACACGTACGGTGCCACTTTCTGCCATCAAAAAGTGCTCTCAGCGGAAGCCTTTGGGTACACCTGAACTCCCTGGGGGAGCCTTTACGCAACCCCACACTCAACAGGACTCTGCGTCTTCACTCTTTCCTAACAACCCTAAACATAACCCTAACCGCAACAAGAAGCTGAACCCGAGTTAGACCCGAAAAAACACGTACGGTGCCACTTTCTGCCATCAAAAAGTGCTCTCAGCGGAAGCCTTTGGGTACACCTGAACTCCCTGGGGGAGCCTTTACGCAACCCCGCACTCAACAGGACTCTGCGTCTTCACTCATTCCTAACAACCCTAAACATAACCCTAACCGCAACAAGAAGCTGAACCCGAGTTAGACCCGAAAAAACACGTACGGTGCCACTTTCTGCCATCAAAAAGTGCTCTCAGCGGAAGCCTTTGGGTACACCTGAACTCCCTGGGGGAGCCTTTACGCAACCCCACACTCAACAGGACTCTGCGTCTTCACTCTTTCCTAACAACCCTAAACATAACCCTAACCGCAACAAGAAGCTGAACCCGAGTTAGACCCGAAAAAACACGTACGGTGCCACTTTCTGCCATCAAAAAGTGCTCTCAGCGGAAGCCTTTGGGTACACCTGAACTCCCTGGGGGAGCCTTTACGCAACCCCACACTCAACAGGACTCTGCGTCTTCACTCTTTCCTAACAACCCTAAACATAACCCTAACCGCAACAAGAAGCTGAACCCGAGTTAGACCCGAAAAAACACGTACGGTGCCACTTTCTGCCATCAAAAAGTGCTCTCAGCGGAAGCCTTTGGGTACACCTGAACTCCCTGGGGGAGCCTTTACGCAACCCCACACTCAACAGGACTCTGCGTCTTCACTCTTTCCTAACAACCCTAAACATAACCCTAACCGCAACAAGAAGCTGAACCCGAGTTAGACCCGAAAAAAACACGTACGGTGCCACTTTCTGCCATCAAAAAGTGCTCTCAGCGGAAGCCTTTGGGTACACCTGAACTCCCTGGGGGAGCCTTTACGCAACCCCACACTCAACAGGACTCTGCGTCTTCACTCTTTCCTAACAACCCTAAACATAACCCTAACCGCAACAAGAAGCTGAACCCTAGTTAGACCCGAAAAAACACATACGGTGCCACTTTCTGCCATCAAAAAGTGCTCTCAGCGGAAGCCTTTGGGTACACCTGAACTCCCTGGGGGAGCCTTTACGCAACCCCACACTCAACAGGACTCTGCGTCTTCACTCTTTCCTAACAACCCTAAACATAAGCCTAACCGCAACAAGAAGCTGAACCCGAGTTAGACCCGAAAAAACACGTACGGTGCCACTTGCTGCCATCAAAAAGTGCTCTCAGCGGAAGCCTTTGGGTACACCTGACCTCCCTGGGGGAGCCTTTACGCAACCCCACACTCAACAGGACTCTGCGTCTTCACTCTTTCCTAACAACCCTAAACATAACCCTAACCGCAACAAGAAGCTGAACCCGAGTTAGACCCGAAAAAACACGTACGGTGCCACTTTCTGCCATCAAAAAGTGCTCTCAGCGGAAGCCTTTGGGTACACCTGAACTCCCTGGGGGAGCCTTTACGCAACCCCACACTCAACAGGACTCTGCGTCTTCACTCTTTCCTAACAACCCTAAACATAACCCTAACCGCAACAAGAAGCTCAACCCGAGTTAGACCCGAAAAAACACGTACGGTGCCACTTTCTGCCATCAAAAAGTGCTCTCAGCGGAAGCCTTTGGGTACACCTGAACTCCCTGGGGGAGCCTTTACGCAACCCCACACTCAACAGGACTCTGCGTCTTCACTCTTTCCTAACAACCCTAAACATAACCCTAACCGCAACAAGAAGCTGAACCCGAGTTAGACCCGAAAAAACACGTACGGTGCCACTTTCTGCCATCAAAAAGTGCTCTCAGCAGAAGCCTTTGGGTACACCTGAACTCCCTGGGGGAGCCTTTACGCAACCCCACACTCAACAGGACTCTGCGTCTTCACTCTTTCCTAACAACCCTAAACATAACCCTAACCGCAACAAGAAGCTCAACCCGAGTTAGACCCGAAAAAACACGTACGGTGCCACTTTCTGCCATCAAAAAGTGCTCTCAGCGGAAGCCTTTGGGTACACCTGAACTCCCTGGGGGAGCCTTTACGCAACCCCACACTCAACAGGACTCTGCGTCTTCACTCTTTCCTAACAACCCTAAACATAACCCTAACCGCAACAAGAAGCTGAACCCGAGTTAGACCCGAAAAAACACGTACGGTGCCACTTTCTGCCATCAAAAAGTGCTCTCAGCGGAAGCCTTTGGGTACACCTGAACTCCCTGGGGGAGCCTTTACGCAACCCCACACTCAACAGGACTCTGCGTCTTCACTCTTTCCTAACAACCCTAAACATAACCCTAACCGCAACAAGAAGCTGAACCCGAGTTAGACCCGAAAAAACACGTACGGTGCCACTTTCTGCCATCAAAAAGTGCTCTCAGCGGAAGCCTTTGGGTACACCTGAACTCCCTGGGGGAGCCTTTACGCAACCCCGCACTCAACAGGACTCTGCGTCTTCACTCATTCCAAACAACCCTAAACATAACCCTAACCGCAACAAGAAGCTGAACCCGAGTTAGACCCGAAAAAACACGTACGGTGCCACTTTCTGCCATCAAAAAGTGCTCTCAGTGGAAGCCTTTGGGTACACCTGAACTCCCTGGGGGAGCCTTTACGCAACCCCACACTCAACAGGACTCTGCGTCTTCACTCTTTCCTAACAACTCTAAACATAACCCTAACCGCAACAAGAAGCTGAACCCGAGTTAGACCCGAAAAAACACGTACGGTGCCACTTTCTGCCATCAAAAAGTGCTCTCAGCGGAAGCCTTTGGGTACACCTGAACTCCCTGGGGGAGCCTTTACGCAACCCCACACTCAACAGGACTCTGCGTCTTCACTCTTTCCTAACAACCCTAAACATAACCCTAACCGCAACAAGAAGCTGAACCCGAGTTAGACCCGAAAAAACACGTACGGTGCCACTTTCTGCCATCAAAAAGTGCTCTCAGCGGAAGCCTTTGGGTACACCTGAACTCCCTGGGGGAGCCTTTACGCAACCCCACACTCAACAGGACTCTGCGTCTTCACTCTTTCCTAACAACCCTAAACATAACCCTAACCGCAACAAGAAGCTCAACCCGAGTTAGACCCGAAAAAACACGTACGGTGCCACTTTCTGCCATCAAAAAGTGCTCTCAGCGGAAGCCTTTGGGTACACCTGAACTCCCTGGGGGAGCCTTTACGCAACCCCACACTCAACAGGACTCTGCGTCTTCACTCTTTCCTAACAACCCTAAACATAACCCTAACCGCAACAAGAAGCTGAACCCGAGTTAGACCCGAAAAAACACGTACGGTGCCACTTTCTGCCATCAAAAAGTGCTCTCAGCGGAAGCCTTTGGGTACACCTGAACTCCCTGGGGGAGCCTTTACGAAACCCCACACTCAACAGGACTCTGCGTCTTCACTCTTTCCTAACAACCCTAAACATAACCCTAACCGCAACAAGAAGCTGAACCCGAGTTAGACCCGAAAAAACACGTACGGTGCCACTTTCTGCCATCAAAAAGTGCTCTCAGCGGAAGCCTTTGGGTACACCTGAACTCCCTGGGGGAGCCTTTACGCAACCCCACACTCAACAGGACTCTGCGTCTTCACTCTTTCCTAACAACCCTAAACATAACCCTAACCGCAACAAGAAGCTGAACCCGAGTTAGACCCGAAAAAACACGTACGGTGCCACTTTCTGCCATCAAAAAGTGCTCTCAGCAGAAGCCTTTGGGTACACCTGAACTCCCTGGGGGAGCCTTTACGCAACCCCACACTCAACAGGACTCTGCGTCTTCACTCTTTCCTAACAACCCTAAACATAACCCTAACCGGAACAAGAAGCTGAACCCGAGTTAGACCCGAAAAAACACGTACGGTGCCACTTTCTGCCATCAAAAAGTGCTCTCAGCGGTAGCCTTTGGGTACACCTGAACTCCCTGGGGGAGCCTTTACGCAACCCCACACTCAACAGGACTCTGCGTCTTCACTCTTTCCTAACAACCCTAAACATAAGCCTAACCGCAACAAGAAGCTGAACCCGAGTTAGACCCGAAAAAACACGTACGGTGCCACTTTCTGCCATCAAAAAGTGCTCTCAGCGGAAGCCTTTGGGTACACCTGAACTCCCTGGGGGAGCCTTTACGCAACCCCACACTCAACAGGACTCTGCGTCTTCACTCTTTCCTAACAACCCTAAACATAACCCTAACCGCAACAAGAAGCTGAACCCGAGTTAGACCCGAAAAAACACGTACGGTGCCACTTTCTGCCATCAAAAAGTGCTCTCAGCGGAAGCCTTTGGGTACACCTGAACTCCCTGGGGGAGCCTTTACGCAACCCCGCACTCAACAGGACTCTGCGTCTTCACTCTTTCCTAACAACCCTAAACATAACCCTAACCGGAACAAGAAGTTCAACCCGAGTTAGACCCGAAAAAAAACGTACGGTGCCACTTTCTGCCATCAAAAGGTGCTCTCAGCGGAAGCCTTTGGGTACACCTGAACTCCCTGGGGGAGCCTTTACGCAACCCCACACTCAACAGGACTCTGCGTCTTCACTCTTTCCTAACAACCCTAAACATAACCCTAACCGCAACAAGAAACTGAACCCGAGTTAGACCCGAAAAAGCACGTACGGTGCCACTTTCTGCCATCAAAAAGTGCTCTCAGCGGAAGCCTTTGGGTACACCTGAACTCCCTGGGGGAGCCTTTACGCAACCCCACACTCAACAGGACTCTGCGTCTTCACTCCTTCCTAACAACCCTAAACATAACCCTAACCGCAACAAGAAGCTGAACCCGAGTTAGACCCGAAAAAACACGTACGGTGCCACTTTCTGCCATCCAAAAGTGCTCTCAGCGGAAGCCTTTGGGTACACCTGAACTCCCTGGGGGAGCCTTTACGCAACCCCACACTCAACAGGACTCTGCGTCTTCACTCTTTCCTAAAAACCCTAAACATAACCCTAACCGGAACAAGAAGCTGAACCCGAGTTAGACCCGAAAAAACACGTACGGTGCCACTTTCTGCCATCAAAAAGTGCTCTCAGCGGAAGCCTTTGGGTAAACCTGAACTCCCTGGGGGAGCCTTTACGCAACCCCGCACTCAACAGGACTCTGCGTCTTCACTCATTCCTAACAACCCTAAACATAACCCTAACCGCAACAAGAAGCTGAACCCGAGTTAGACCCGAAAAAACACGTACGGTGCCACTTTCTGCCATCAAAAAGTGCTCTCAGCGGAAGCCTTTGGGTACACCTGAACTCCCTGGGGGAGCCTTTACGCAACCCCACACTCAACAGGACTCTGCGTCTTCACTCTTTCCTAACAACCCTAAACATAACCCTTACCGCAACAAGAAGCTGAACCCGAGTTAGACCCGAAAAAACACGTACGGTGCCACTTTCTGCCATCAAAAAGTGCTCTCAGCAGAAGCCTTTGGGTACACCTGAACTCCCTGGGGGAGCCTTTACGCAACCCCACACTCAACAGGACTCTGCGTCTTCACTCTTTCCTAACAACCCTAAACATAACCCTAACCGCAACAAGTAGCTGAACCCGAGTTAGACCCGAAAAAACACGTACGGTGCCACTTTCTGCCATCAAAAAGTGCTCTGAGCGGAAGCCTTTGGGTACACCTGAACTCCCTGGGGGAGCCTTTACGCAACCCCACACTCAACAGGACTCTGCGTCTTCACTCTTTCCTAACAACCCTAAACATAAGCCTAACCGCAACAAGAAGCTGAACCCGAGTTAGACCCGAAAAAACACGTATGGTGCCACTTTCTGCCATCAAAAAGTGCTCTCAGCGGAAGCCTTTGGGTACACCTGACCTCCCTGGGGGAGCCTTTACGCAACCCCACACTCAACAGGACTCTGCGTCTTCACTCTTTCCTAACAACCCTAAACATAACCCTAACCGCAACAAGAAGCTGAACCCGAGTTAGACCCGAAAAAACACGTACGGTGCCACTTTCTGCCATCAAAAAGTGCTCTCAGCGGAAGCCTTTGGGTACACCTGAACTCCCTGGGGGAGCCTTTACGCAACCCCACACTCAACAGGACTCTGCGTCTTCACTCTTTCCTAACAACCCTAAACATAACCCTTACCGCAACAAGAAGCTGAACCCGAGTTAGACCCGAAAAAACACGTACGGTGCCACTTTCTGCCATCAAAAAGTGCTCTCAGCAGAAGCCTTTGGGTACACCTGAACTCCCTGGGGGAGCCTTTACGCAACCCCACACTCAACAGGACTCTGCGTCTTCACTCTTTCCTAACAACCCTAAACATAACCCTAACCGCAACAAGTAGCTGAACCCGAGTTAGACCCGAAAAAACACGTACGGTGCCACTTTCTGCCATCAAAAAGTGCTCTGAGCGGAAGCCTTTGGGTACACCTGAACTCCCTGGGGGAGCCTTTACGCAACCCCACACTCAACAGGACTCTGCGTCTTCACTCTTTCCTAACAACCCTAAACATAAGCCTAACCGCAACAAGAAGCTGAACCCGAGTTAGACCCGAAAAAACACGTATGGTGCCACTTTCTGCCATCAAAAAGTGCTCTCAGCGGAAGCCTTTGGGTACACCTGACCTCCCTGGGGGAGCCTTTACGCAACCCCACACTCAACAGGACTCTGCGTCTTCACTCTTTCCTAACAACCCTAAACATAACCCTAACCGCAACAAGAAGCTGAACCCGAGTTAGACCCGAAAAAACACGTACGGTGCCACTTTCTGCCATCCAAAAGTGCTCTCAGCGGAAGCCTTTGGGTACACCTGAACTCCCTGGGGGAGCCTTTACGCAACCCCACACTCAACAGGACTCTGCGTCTTCACTCTTTCCTAACAACCCTAAACATAACCCTAACCGCAACAAGTAGCTGAACCCGAGTTAGACCCGAAAAAACACGTACGGTGCCACTTTCTGCCATCAAAAAGTGCTCTCAGCGGAAGCCTTTGGGTACACCTGAACTCCCTGGGGGAGCCTTTACGCAACCCCACACTCAACAGGACTCTGCGTCTTCACTCTTTCCTAACAACCCTAAACATAACCCTAACCGGAACAAGAAGCTCAACCCGAGTTAGACCCGAAAAAACACGTACGGTGCCACTTTCTGCCATCAAAAAGTGCTCTCAGCGGAAGCCTTTGGGTACACCTGAACTCCCTGGGGGAGCCTTTACGCAACCCCACACTCAACAGGACTCTGCGTCTTCACTCTTTCCTAACAACCCTAAACATAACCCTAACCGGAACAAGAAGCTGAACCCGAGTTAGACCCGAAAAAACACGTACGGTGCCACTTTCTGCCATCAAAAAGTGCTCTCAGCGGAAGCCTTTGGGTACACCTGAACTCCCTGGGGGAGCCTTTACGCAACCCCACACTCAACAGGACTCTGCGTCTTCACTCTTTCCTAACAACCCTAAACATAACCCTAACCGCAACAAGAAGCTGAACCCGAGTTAGACCCGAAAAAACACGTACGGTGCCACTTTCTGCCATCAAAAAGTGCTCTCAGCGGAAGCCTTTGGGTACACCTGAACTCCCTGGGGGAGCCTTTACGCAACCCCACACTCAACAGGACTCTGCGTCTTCACTCTTTCCTAACAACCCTAAACATAACCCTAACCGGAACAAGAAGCTCAACCCGAGTTAGACCCGAAAAAACACGTACGGTGCCACTTTCTGCCATCAAAAAGTGCTCTCAGCGGAAGCCTTTGGGTACACCTGAACTCCCTGGGGGAGCCTTTACGCAACCCCACACTCAACAGGACTCTGCGTCTTCACTCTTTCCTAACAACCCTAAACATAACCCTAACCGCAACAAGAAGCTGAACCCGAGTTAGACCCGAAAAAACACGTACGGTGCCACTTTCTGCCATCAAAAAGTGCTCTCAGCGGAAGCCTTTGGGTACACCTGAACTCCCTGGGGGAGCCTTTACGCAACCCCACACTCAACAGGACTCTGCGTCTTCACTCTTTCCTAACAACCCTAAACATAACCCTAACCGCAACAAGTAGCTGAACCCGAGTTAGACCCGAAAAAACACGTACGGTGCCACTTTCTGCCATCAAAAAGTGTTCTCAGCGGAAGCCTTTGGGTACACCTGAACTCCCTGGGGGAGCCTTTACGCAACCCCACACTCAACAGGACTCTGCGTCTTCACTCTTTCCTAACAACCCTAAACATAACCCTAACCGCAACAAGAAGCTGAACCCGAGTTAGACCCGAAAAAACACGTACGGTGCCACTTTCTGCCATTAAAAAGTGCTCTCAGCGGAAGCCTTTGGGTACACCTGAACTCCCTGGGGGAGCCTTTACGCAACCCCACACTCAACAGGACTCTGCGTCTTCACTCTTTCCTAACAACCCTAAACATAACCCTAACCGCAACAAGAAGCTGAACCCGAGTTAGACCCGAAAAAACACGTATGGTGCCACTTTCTGCCATCAAAAAGTGCTCTCAGCGGAAGCCTTAGGGTACACCTGAACTCCCTGGGGGAGCCTTTACGCAACCCCACACTCAACAGGACTCTGCGTCTTCACTCTTTCCTAACAACCCTAAACATAACCCTAACCGCAACAAGAAGCTCAACCCGAGTTAGACCCGAAAAAAAACGTACGGTGCCACTTTCTGCCATCAAAAAGTGCTCTCAGCGGAAGCCTTTGGGAACACCTGAACTCCCTGGGGGAGCCTTTACGCAACCCCACACTCAACAGGACTCTGCGTCTTCACTGTTTCCTAACAACCCTAAACATAACCCTAACCGCAACAAGAAGCTGAACCCGAGTTAGACCCGAAAAAACACGTACGGTGCCACTTTCTGCCATCAAAACGTGCTCTCAGCGGAAGCCTTTGGGTACACCTGAACTCCCTGGGGGAGCCTTTACGCAACCCCACACTCAACAGGACTCTGCGTCTTCACTCTTTCCTAACAACCCTAAACATAAGCCTAACCACAACAAGAAGCTGAACCCGAGTTAGACCCGAAAAAACACGTACGGTGCCACTTTCTGCCATCAAAAAGTGCTCTCAGCGGAAGCCTTTGGGTACACCTGACCTCCCTGGGGGAGCCTTTACGCAACCCCACACTCAACAGGACTCTGCGTCTTCACTCTTTCCTAACAACCCTAAACATTACCCTAACCGCAACAAGAAGCTGAACCCGAGTTAGACCCAAAAAAACACGTACGGTGCCACTTTCTGCCATCAAAAAGTGCTCTCAGTGGAAGCCTTTGGGTACACCTGACCTCCCTGGGGGAGCCTTTACGCAACCCCACACTCAACAGGACTCTGCGTCTTCACTCTTTCCTAACAACCCTAAACATAACCCTAACCGCAACAAGAAGCTGAACCCGAGTTAGACCCGAAAAAACACGTACGGTGCCACTTTCTGCCATCAAAAAGTGCTCTCAGCGGAAGCCTTTGGGTACACCTGAACTCCCTGGGGGAGCCTTTACGCAACCCCACACTCAACAGGACTCTGCGTCTTCACTCTTTCCTAACAACCCTAAACATAACCCTAACCGCAACAAGAAGCTCAACCCGAGTTAGACCCGAAAAAACACGTACGGTGCCACTTTCTGCCATCAAAAAGTGCTCTGAGCGGAAGCCTTTGGGTACACCTGAACTCCCTGGGGGAGCCTTTACGCAACCCCACACTCAACAGGACTCTGCGTCTTCACTCTTTCCTAACAACCCTAAACATAACCCTAACTGCAACAAGAAGCTGAACCCGAGTTAGACCCGAAAAAACACGTACGGTGCCACTTTCTGCCATCAAAAAGTGCTCTCAGCGGAAGCCTTTGGGTACACCTGAACTCCCTGGGGGAGCCTTTACGCAACCCCACACTCAACAGGACTCTGCGTCTTCACTCTTTCCTAACAACCCTAAACATAACCCTAACCGCAACAAGAAGCTGAACCCGAGTTAGACCCGAAAAAACACGTACGGTGCCACTTTCTGCCATCAAAAAGTGCTCTCAGCGGAAGCCTTTGGGTACACCTGAACTCCCTGGGGGAGCCTTTACGCAACCCCACACTCAACAGGACTCTGCGTCTTCACTCTTTCCTAACAACCCTAAACATAACCCTAACCGCAACAAGAAGCTCAACCCGAGTTAGACCCGAAAAAACACGTACGGTGCCACTTTCTGCCATCAAAAAGTGCTCTCAGCGGAAGCCTTTGGGTACACCTGAACTCCCTGGGGGAGCCTTTACGCAACCCCACACTCAACAGGACTCTGCGTCTTCACTCTTTCCTAACAACCCTAAACATAACCCTAACCGCAACAAGAAGCTGAACCCGAGTTAGACCCGAAAAAACACGTACGGTGCCACTTTCTGCCATCAAAAAGTGCTCTCAGCGGAAGCCTTTGGGTACACCTGAACTCCCAGGGGGAGCCTTTACGCAACCCCACACTCAACAGGACTCTGCGTCTTCACTCTTTCCTAACAACCCTAAACATAACCCTAACCGCAACAAGAAGCTGAACCCGAGTTAGACCCGAAAAAACACGTACGGTGCCACTTTCTGCCATCAAAAAGTGCTCTCAGCGGAAGCCTTAGGGTACACCTGAACTCCCTGGGGGAGCCTTTACGCAACCCCACACTCAACAGGACTCTGCGTCTTCACTCTTTCCTAACAACCCTAAACATAACCCTAACCGGAACAAGAAGCTGAACCCGAGTTAGACCCGAAAAAACACGTACGGTGCCACTTTCTGCCATCAAAAAGTGCTCTCAGCGGAAGCCTTTGGGTACACCTGAACTCCCTGGGGGAGCCTTTACGCAACCCCACACTCAACAGGACTCTGCGTCTTCACTCTTTCCTAACAACCCTAAACATAACCCTTACCGCAACAAGAAGCTGAACCCGAGTTAGACCCGAAAAAACACGTACGGTGCCACTTTCTGCCATCAAAAAGTGCTCTCAGCGGAAGCCTTTGGGTACACCTGAACTCCCTGGGGGAGCCTTTACGCAACCCCACACTCAACAGGACTCTGCGTCTTCACTCTTTCCTAACAACCCTAAACATAACCCTAACCGCAACAAGAAGCTGAACCCGAGTTAGACCCGAAAAAACACGTACGGTGCCACTTTCTGCCATCAAAAAGTGCTCTCAGCGGAAGCCTTTGGGTACACCTGAACTCCCTGGGGGAGCCTTTACGCAACCCCACACTCAACAGGACTCTGCGTCTTCACTCTTTCCTAACAACCCTAAACATAACCCTAACCGCAACAAGAAGCTCAACCCGAGTTAGACCCGAAAAAACACGTACGGTGCCACTTTCTGCCATCAAAAAGTGCTCTCAGCGGAAGCCTTTGGGTGCACCTGAACTCCCTGGGGGAGCCTTTACGCAACCCCACACTCAACAGGACTCTGCGTCTTCACTCTTTCCTAACAACCCTAAACATAAGCCTAACCGCAACAAGAAGCTGAACCCGAGTTAGACCCGAAAAAACACGTACGGTGCCACTTTCTGCCATCAAAAAGTGCTCTCAGCGGAAGCCTTTGGGTACACCTGAACTCCCTGGGGGAGCCTTTACGCAACCCCACACTCAACAGGACTCTGCGTCTTCACTCTTTCCTAACAACCCTAAACATAACCCTAACCACAACAAGAAGCTGAACCCGAGTTAGACCCGAAAAAACACGTATGGTGCCACTTTCTGCCATTAAAAAGTGCTCTCAGCGGAAGCCTTTGGGTACACCTGAACTCCCTGGGGGAGCCTTTACGCAACCCCACACTCAACAGGACTCTGCGTCTTCACTCTTTCCTAACAACCCTAAACATAACCCTAACCGCAACAAGAAGCTCAACCCGAGTTAGACCCGAAAAAACACGTACGGTGCCACTTTCTGCCATCAAAAAGTGCTCTCAGCGGAAGCCTTAGGGTACACCTGACCTCCCTGGGGGAGCCTTTACGCAACCCCACACTCAACAGGACTCTGCGTCTTCACTCTTTCCTAACAACCCTAAACATAACCCTAACCGCAACAAGAAGCTCAACCCGAGTTAGACCCGAAAAAAAACGTATGGTGCCACTTTCTGCCATCAAAAAGTGCTCTCAGCGGAAGCCTTTGGGTACACCTGAACTCCCTGGGGGAGCCTTTACGCAACCCCACACTCAACAGGACTCTGCGTCTTCACTCTTTCCTAACAACCCTAAACATAACCCTAACCGCAACAAGAAGCTGAACCCGAGTTAGACCCGAAAAAGCACGCACGGTGCCACTTTCTGCCATCAAAAAGTGCTCTCAGCGGAAGCCTTTGGGTACACCTGAACTCCCTGGGGGAGCCTTTACGCAACCCCACACTCAACAGGACTCTGCGTCTTCACTCTTTCCTAACAACCCTAAACATAACCCTAACCGCAACAAGAAGCTGAACCCGAGTTAGACCCGAAAAAACACGTACGGTGCCACTTTCTGCCATCAAAAAGTGCTCTCAGCGGAAGCCTTTGGGTACACCTGAACTCCCTGGGGGAGCCTTTACGCAACCCCACACTCAACAGGACTCTGCGTCTTCACTCTTTCCTAACAACCCTAAACATAACCCTAACCGCAACAAGAAGCTGAACCCGAGTTAGACCCGAAAAAACACGTACGGTGCCACTTTCTGCCATCAAAAAGTGCTCTCAGCGGAAGCCTTTGGGTACACCTGAACTCCCTGGGGGAGCCTTTACGCAACCCCACACTCAACAGGACTCTGCGTCTTCACTCTTTCCTAACAACCCTAAACATAACCCTAACCGCAACAAGAAGCTGAACCCGAGTTAGACCCGAAAAAACACGTACGGTGCCACTTTCTGCCATCAAAAAGTGCTCTCAGCAGAAGCCTTTGGGTACACCTGAACTCCCTGGGGGAGCCTTTACGCAACCCCACACTCAACAGGACTCTGCGTCTTCACTCTTTCCTAACAACCCTAAACATAACCCTAACCGGAACAAGTAGCTGAACCCGAGTTAGACCCGAAAAAACACGTACGGTGCCACTTTCTGCCATTAAAAAGTGCTCTCAGCGGAAGCCTTTGGGTACACCTGAACTCCCTGGGGGAGCCTTTACGCAACCCCACACTCAACAGGACTCTGCGTCTTCACTCTTTCCTAACAACCCTAAACATAACCCTAACCGCAACAAGAAGCTCAATCCGAGTTAGACCCGAAAAAACACGTACGGTGCCACTTTCTGCCATCAAAAAGTGCTCTCAGCGGAAGCCTTAGGGTACACCTGACCTCCCTGGGGGAGCCTTTACGCAACCCCACACTCAACAGGACTCTGCGTCTTCACTCTTTCCTAACAACCCTAAACATAACCCTAACCGCAACAAGAAGCTGAACCCGAGTTAGACCCGAAAAAACACGTACGGTGCCACTTTCTGCCATCAAAAAGTGCTCTCAGCGGAAGCCTTTGGGTACACCTGAACTCCCTGGGGGAGCCTTTACGCAACCCCACACTCAACAGGACTCTGCGTCTTCACTCTTTCCTAACAACCCTAAAAATAACCCTAACCGCAACAAGAAGCTGAACCCGAGTTAGACCCGAAAAAACACGTACGGTGCCACTTTCTGCCATCAAAAAGTGCTCTCAGCGGAAGCCTTTGGGTACACCTGAACTCCCTGGGGGAGCCTTTACGCAACCCCACACTCAACAGGACTCTGCGTCTTCACTCTTTCCTAACAACCCTAAACATAACCCTAACCGCAACAAGAAGCTGAACCCGAGTTAGACCCGAAAAAACACGTACGGTGCCACTTTCTGCCATCAAAAAGTGCTCTCAGCGGAAGCCTTTGGGTACACCTGAACTCCCTGGGGGAGCCTTTACGCAACCCCACACTCAACAGGACTCTGCGTCTTCACTCTTTCCTAACAACCCTAAACATAACCCTAACCGCAACAAGAAGCTGAACCCGAGTTAGACCCGAAAAAACACGTACGGTGCCACTTTCTGCCACCAAAAAGTGCTCTCAGCGGAAGCCTTTGGGTACACCTGAACTCCCTGGGGGAGCCTTTACGCAACCCCACACTCAACAGGACTCTGCGTCTTCACTCTTTCCTAACAACCCTAAACATAACCCTAACCGCAACAAGAAGCTGAACCCGAGTTAGACCCGAAAAAACACGTACGGTGCCACTTTCTGCCATCAAAAAGTGCTCTCAGCGGAAGCCTTTGGGTACACCTGAACTCCCTGGGGGAGCCTTTACGCAACCCCACACTCAACAGGACTCTGCGTCTTCACTCTTTCCTAACAACCCTAAACATAACCCTAACCGCAACAAGAAGCTGAACCCGAGTTAGACCCGAAAAAACACGTACGGTGCCACTTTCTGCCATCAAAAAGTGCTCTCAGAGGAAGCCTTTGGGTACACCTGAACTCCCTGGGGGAGCCTTTACGCAACCCCACACTCAACAGGACTCTGCGTCTTCACTCTTTCCTAACAACCCTAAACATAACCCTAACCGCAACAAGAAGCTGAACCCGAGTTAGACCCGAAAAAACACGTACGGTGCCACTTTCTGCCATCCAAAAGTGCTCTCAGCGGAAGCCTTTGGGTACACCTGAACTCCCTGGGGGAGCCTTTACGCAACCCCACACTCAACAGGACTCTGCGTCTTCACTCTTTCCTAACAACCCTAAACATAACCCTAACCGCAACAAGAAGCTGAACCCGAGTTAGACCCGAAAAAACACGTACGATGCCACTTTCTGCCATCAAAAAGTGCTCTCAGCGGAAGCCTTTGGGAACACCTGAACTCCCTGGGGGAGCCTTTACGCAACCCCACACTCAACAGGACTCTGCGTCTTCACTCTTTCCTAACAACCCTAAACATAACCCTAACCGCAACAAGAAGCTGAACCCGAGTTAGACCCGAAAAAACACGTACGGTGCCACTTTCTGCCATCAAAAAGTGCTCTCAGCGGAAGCCTTTGGGTACACCTGAACTCCCTGGGGGAGCCTTTACGCAACCCCACACTCAACAGGACTCTGCGTCTTCACTCTTTCCTAACAACCCTAAATATAACCCTAACCGCAACAAGAAGCTGAACCCGAGTTAGACCCGAAAAAACACGTACGGTGCCACTTTCTGCCGTCAAAAAGTGCTCTCAGCGGAAGCCTTTGGGTACACCTGAACTCCCTGGGGGAGCCTTTACGCAACCCCAC
Source organism: Anser brachyrhynchus (assembly GCF_964034855.1). NCBI lineage: Eukaryota > Metazoa > Chordata > Aves > Anseriformes > Anatidae > Anser > Anser brachyrhynchus. Next base: position 7,497 of record NW_027663596.1, on the reverse strand, counting down.
ACTCAACAGGACTCTGCGTCTTCGCTCTTTCCTAACAACCCTAAACATAACCCTAACCGCAACAAGAAGCTGAACCCGAGTTAGACCCGAAAAAACACGTACGGTGCCACTTTCTGCCATCCAAAAGTGCTCTCAGCGGAAGCCTTTGGGTACACCTGAACTCCCTGGGGGAGCCTTTACGCAACCCCACACTCAACAGGACTCTGCGTCTTCGCTCTTTCCTAACAACCCTAAACATAACCCTAAACGCAACAAGAAGCTGAACCCGAGTTAGACCCGAAAAAACACGTACGGTGCCACTTTCTGCCATCCAAAAGTGCTCTCAGCGGAAGCCTTTGGGTACACCTGAACTCCCTGGGGGAGCCTTTACGCAACCCCACACTCAACAGGACTCTGCGTCTTCACTCTTTCCTAACAACCCTAAACATAACCCTAACCGCAACAAGAAGCTGAACCCGAGTTAGACCCGAAAAAACACGTACGATGCCACTTTCTGCCATCAAAAAGTGCTCTCAGCGGAAGCCTTTGGGAACACCTGAACTCCCTGGGGGAGCCTTTACGCAACCCCACACTCAACAGGACTCTGCGTCTTCACTCTTTCCTAACAACCCTAAACATAACCCTAACCGCAACAAGAAGCTGAACCCGAGTTAGACCCGAAAAAACACGTACGGTGCCACTTTCTGCCATCAAAAAGTGCTCTCAGCGGAAGCCTTTGGGTACACCTGAACTCCCTGGGGGAGCCTTTACGCAACCCCACACTCAACAGGACTCTGCGTCTTCACTCTTTCCTAACAACCCTAAATATAACCCTAACCGCAACAAGAAGCTGAACCCGAGTTAGACCCGAAAAAACACGTACGGTGCCACTTTCTGCCGTCAAAAAGTGCTCTCAGCGGAAGCCTTTGGGTACACCTGAACTCCCTGGGGGAGCCTTTACGCAACCCCACACTCAACAGGACTCTGCGTCTTCGCTCTTTCCTAACAACCCTAAACATAACCCTAACCGCAACAAGAAGCTGAACCCGAGTTAGACCCGAAAAAACACGTACGGTGCCACTTTCTGCCATCCAAAAGTGCTCTCAGCGGAAGCCTTTGGGTACACCTGAACTCCCTGGGGGAGCCTTTACGCAACCCCACACTCAACAGGACTCTGCGTCTTCGCTCTTTCCTAACAACCCTAAACATAACCCTAAACGCAACAAGAAGCTGAACCCGAGTTAGACCCGAAAAAACACGTACGGTGCCACTTTCTGCCATCAAAAAGTGCTCTCAGCGGAAGCCTTTGGGTACACCTGAACTCCCTGGGGGAGCCTTTACGCAACCCCACACTCAACAGGACTCTGCGTCTTCACTCTTTCCTAACAACCCTAAACATAACCCTAACCGCAACAAGAAGCTGAACCCGAGTTAGACCCGAAAAAACACGTACGGTGCCACTTTCTGCCATCAAAAAGTGCTCTCAGCGGAAGCCTTTGGGTACACCTGAACTCCCTGGGGGAGCCTTTACGCAACCCCACACTCAACAGGACTCTGCGTCTTCACTCTTTCCTAACAACCCTAAACATAACCCTAACCGCAACAAGAAGCTGAACCCGAGTTAGACCCGAAAAAACACGTACGGTGCCACTTTCTGCCATCAAAAAGTGCTCTCAGCGGAAGCCTTTGGGTACACCTGAACTCCCTGGTGGAGCCTTTACGCAACCCCACACTCAACAGGACTCTGCGTCTTCACTCTTTCCTAACAACCCTAAACATAACCCTAACCGCAACAAGAAGCTGAACCCGAGTTAGACCCGAAAAAACACGTACGGTGCCACTTTCTGCCATCAAAAAGTGCTCTCAGCGGAAGCCTTTGGGTACACCTGAACTCCCTGGGGGAGCCTTTACGCAACCCCACACTCAACAGGACTCTGCGTCTTCGCTCTTTCCTAACAACCCTAAACATAACCCTAACCGCAACAAGAAGCTGAACCCGAGTTAGACCCGAAAAAACACGTACGGTGCCACTTTCTGCCATCCAAAAGTGCTCTCAGCGGAAGCCTTTGGGTACACCTGAACTCCCTGGGGGAGCCTTTACGCAACCCCACACTCAACAGGACTCTGCGTCTTCACTCTTTCCTAACAACCCTAAACATAAGCCTAACCGGAACAAGAAGCTGAACCCGAGTTAGACCCGAAAAAACACGTACGGTGCCACTTTCTGCCATCAAAAAGTGCTCTCAGCGGAAGCCTTTGGGTACACCTGAACTCCCTGGGGGAGCCTTTACGCAACCCCACACTCAACAGGACTCTGCGTCTTCACTCTTTCCTAACAACCCTAAACATAACCCTAACCGCAACAAGAAGCTGAACCCGAGTTAGACCCGAAAAAACACGTACGGTGCCACTTTCTGCCATCAAAAAGTGCTCTCAGCGGAAGCCTTTGGGTACACCTGAACTCCCTGGGGGAGCCTTTACGCAACCCCACACTCAACAGGACTCTGCGTCTTCACTCTTTCCTAACAACCCTAAACATAACCCTAACCGCAACAAGAAGCTCAACCCGAGTTAGACCCGAAAAAACACGTACGGTGCCACTTTCTGCCATCCAAAAGTGCTCTCAGCGGAAGCCTTTGGGTACACCTGAACTCCCTGGGGGAGCCTTTACGCAACCCCACACTCAACAGGACTCTGCGTCTTCACTCTTTCCTAACAACCCTAAACATAACCCTAACCGCAACAAGAAGCTGAACCCGAGTTAGACCCGAAAAAACACGTACGGTGCCACTTTCTGCCATCAAAAAGTGCTCTCAGCGGAAGCCTTTGGGTACACCTGAACTCCCTGGGGGAGCCTTTACGCAACCCCACACTCAACAGGACTCTGCGTCTTCGCTCTTTCCTAACAACCCTAAACATAACCCTAACCGCAACAAGAAGCTGAACCCGAGTTAGACCCGAAAAAACACGTACGGTGCCACTTTCTGCCATCAAAAAGTGCTCTCAGCGGAAGCCTTTGGGTACACCTGAACTCCCTGGGGGAGCCTTTACGCAACCCCACACTCAACAGGACTCTGCGTCTTCACTCTTTCCTAACAACCCTAAACATAACCCTAACCGCAACAAGAAGCTGAACCCGAGTTAGACCCGAAAAAACACGTACGGTGCCACTTTCTGCCATCAAAAAGTGCTCTCAGCGGAAGCCTTTGGGTACACCTGAACTCCCTGGGGGAGCCTTTACGCAACCCCACACTCAACAGGACTCTGCGTCTTCACTCTTTCCTAACAACCCTAAACATAACCCTAACCGCAACAAGAAGCTGAACCCGAGTTAGACCCGAAAAAACACGTACGGTGCCACTTTCTGCCATCAAAAAGTGCTCTCAGCGGAAGCCTTTGGGTACACCTGAACTCCCTGGGGGAGCCTTTACGCAACCCCACACTCAACAGGACTCTGCGTCTTCACTCTTTCCTAACAACCCTAAACATAACCCTAACCGCAACAAGAAGCTGAACCCGAGTTAGACCCGAAAAAACACGTACGGTGCCACTTTCTGCCATCAAAAAGTGCTCTCAGCGGAAGCCTTTGGGTACACCTGAACTCCCTGGGGGAGCCTTTACGCAACCCCACACTCAACAGGACTCTGCGTCTTCACTCTTTCCTAACAACCCTAAACATAACCCTAACCGCAACAAGAAGCTGAACCCGAGTTAGACCCGAAAAAACACGTACGGTGCCACTTTCTGCCATCCAAAAGTGCTCTCAGCGGAAGCCTTTGGGTACACCTGAACTCCCTGGGGGAGCCTTTACGCAACCCCACACTCAACAGGACTCTGCGTCTTCACTCTTTCCTAACAACCCTAAACATAACCCTAACCGCAACAAGAAGCTGAACCCGAGTTAGACCCGAAAAAACACGTACGGTGCCACTTTCTGCCATCAAAAAGTGCTCTCAGCGGAAGCCTTTGGGTACACCTGAACTCCCTGGGGGAGCCTTTACGCAACCCCACACTCAACAGGACTCTGCGTCTTCACTCTTTCCTAACAACCCTAAACATAACCCTAACCGCAACAAGAAGCTGAACCCGAGTTAGACCCGAAAAAACACGTACGGTGCCACTTTCTGCCATCAAAAAGTGCTCTCAGCGGAAGCCTTTGGGTACACCTGAACTCCCTGGGGGAGCCTTTACGCAACCCCACACTCAACAGGACTCTGCGTCTTCACTCTTTCCTAACAACCCTAAACATAACCCTAACCGCAACAAGAAGCTGAACCCGAGTTAGACCCGAAAAAACACGTACGGTGCCACTTTCTGCCATCAAAAAGTGCTCTCAGCGGAAGCCTTTGGGTACACCTGAACTCCCTGGGGGAGCCTTTACGCAACCCCACACTCAACAGGACTCTGCGTCTTCACTCTTTCCTAACAACCCTAAACATAACCCTAACCGCAACAAGAAGCTGAACCCGAGTTAGACCCGAAAAAACACGTACGGTGCCACTTTCTGCCATCAAAAAGTGCTCTCAGCGGAAGCCTTTGGGTACACCTGAACTCCCTGGGGGAGCCTTTACGCAACCCCACACTCAACAGGACTCTGCGTCTTCACTCTTTCCTAACAACCCTAAACATAACCCTAACCGCAACAAGAAGCTGAACCCGAGTTAGACCCGAAAAAACACGTACGGTGCCACTTTCTGCCATCAAAAAGTGCTCTCAGCGGAAGCCTTTGGGTACACCTGAACTCCCTGGGGGAGCCTTTACGCAACCCCACACTCAACAGGACTCTGCGTCTTCACTCTTTCCTAACAACCCTAAACATAACCCTAACCGCAACAAGAAGCTGAACCCGAGTTAGACCCGAAAAAACACGTACGGTGCCACTTTCTGCCATCAAAAAGTGCTCTCAGCGGAAGCCTTTGGGTACACCTGAACTCCCTGGGGGAGCCTTTACGCAACCCCACACTCAACAGGACTCTGCGTCTTCGCTCTTTCCTAACAACCCTAAACATAACCCTAACCGCAACAAGAAGCTGAACCCGAGTTAGACCCGAAAAAACACGTACGGTGCCACTTTCTGCCATCAAAAAGTGCTCTCAGCGGAAGCCTTTGGGTACACCTGAACTCCCTGGGGGAGCCTTTACGCAACCCCACACTCAACAGGACTCTGCGTCTTCACTCTTTCCTAACAACCCTAAACATAACCCTAACCGCAACAAGAAGCTGAACCCGAGTTAGACCCGAAAAAACACGTACGGTGCCACTTTCTGCCATCAAAAAGTGCTCTCAGCGGAAGCCTTTGGGTACACCTGAACTCCCTGGGGGAGCCTTTACGCAACCCCACACTCAACAGGACTCTGCGTCTTCACTCTTTCCTAACAACCCTAAACATAACCCTAACCGCAACAAGAAGCTGAACCCGAGTTAGACCCGAAAAAACACGTACGGTGCCACTTTCTGCCATCAAAAAGTGCTCTCAGCGGAAGCCTTTGGGTACACCTGAACTCCCTGGGGGAGCCTTTACGCAACCCCACACTCAACAGGACTCTGCGTCTTCACTCTTTCCTAACAACCCTAAACATAACCCTAACCGCAACAAGAAGCTGAACCCGAGTTAGACCCGAAAAAACACGTACGGTGCCACTTTCTGCCATCAAAAAGTGCTCTCAGCGGAAGCCTTTGGGTACACCTGAACTCCCTGGGGGAGCCTTTACGCAACCCCACACTCAACAGGACTCTGCGTCTTCACTCTTTCCTAACAACCCTAAACATAACCCTAACCGCAACAAGAAGCTGAACCCGAGTTAGACCCGAAAAAACACGTACGGTGCCACTTTCTGCCATCAAAAAGTGCTCTCAGCGGAAGCCTTTGGGTACACCTGAACTCCCTGGGGGAGCCTTTACGCAACCCCACACTCAACAGGACTCTGCGTCTTCACTCTTTCCTAACAACCCTAAACATAACCCTAACCGCAACAAGAAGCTGAACCCGAGTTAGACCCGAAAAAACACGTACGGTGCCACTTTCTGCCATCAAAAAGTGCTCTCAGCGGAAGCCTTTGGGTACACCTGAACTCCCTGGGGGAGCCTTTACGCAACCCCACACTCAACAGGACTCTGCGTCTTCACTCTTTCCTAACAACCCTAAACATAACCCTAACCGCAACAAGAAGCTGAACCCGAGTTAGACCCGAAAAAACACGTACGGTGCCACTTTCTGCCATCAAAAGTGCTCTCAGCGGAAGCCTTTGGGTACACCTGAACTCCCTGGGGGAGCCTTTACGCAACCCCACACTCAACAGGACTCTGCGTCTTCACTCTTTCCTAACAACCCTAAACATAACCCTAACCGCAACAAGAAGCTGAACCCGAGTTAGACCCGAAAAAACACGTACGGTGCCACTTTCTGCCATCAAAAAGTGCTCTCAGCGGAAGCCTTTGGGTACACCTGAACTCCCTGGGGGAGCCTTTACGCAACCCCACACTCAACAGGACTCTGCGTCTTCACTCTTTCCTAACAACCCTAAACATAACCCTAACCGCAACAAGAAGCTGAACCCGAGTTAGACCCGAAAAAACACGTACGGTGCCACTTTCTGCCATCAAAAAGTGCTCTCAGCGGAAGCCTTTGGGTACACCTGAACTCCCTGGGGGAGCCTTTACGCAACCCCACACTCAACAGGACTCTGCGTCTTCACTCTTTCCTAACAACCCTAAACATAACCCTAACCGCAACAAGAAGCTGAACCCGAGTTAGACCCGAAAAAACACGTACGGTGCCACTTTCTGCCATCAAAAGTGCTCTCAGCGGAAGCCTTTGGGTACACCTGAACTCCCTGGGGAGCCTTTACGCAACCCCACACTCAACAGGACTCTGCGTCTTCACTCTTTCCTAACAACCCTAAACATAACCCTAACCGCAACAAGAAGCTGAACCCGAGTTAGACCCGAAAAAACACGTACGGTGCCACTTTCTGCCATCAAAAAGTGCTCTCAGCGGAAGCCTTTGGGTACACCTGAACTCCCTGGGGGAGCCTTTACGCAACCCCACACTCAACAGGACTCTGCGTCTTCACTCTTTCCTAACAACCCTAAACATAACCCTAACCGCAACAAGAAGCTGAACCCGAGTTAGACCCGAAAAAACACGTACGGTGCCACTTTCTGCCATCAAAAAGTGCTCTCAGCGGAAGCCTTTGGGTACACCTGAACTCCCTGGGGGAGCCTTTACGCAACCCACACTCAACAGGACTCTGCGTCTTCACTCTTTCCTAACAACCCCTAAACATAACCCTAACCGCAACAAGAAGCTGAACCCGAGTTAGACCCGAAAAAACACGTACGGTGCCACTTTCTGCCATCAAAAAGTGCTCTCAGCGGAAGCCTTTGGGTACACCTGAACTCCCTGGGGGAGCCTTTACACAACCCCACACTCAACAGGACTCTGCGTCTTCACTCTTTCCTAACAACCCTAAACATAACCCTAACCGCAACAAGAAGCTGAACCCGAGTTAGACCCGA